>NW_007259902.1:190692-224082 GCF_000164805.1 Carlito syrichta
CGCGGACTCAGGCAATCCACTCACCTCAGCCTCCCAAAGCCATGGGATTACAGGCTGAGCCACCGAGCCCGGCTTTGTTGACTATATTTTAAACCCAAATTTGGCATCACTTATTTGTAAATTAAGAACCAGTATTACCTATCACAAATCATAGATACTTACAACAGTAAATATAATAAAGTATAAGCCATTTAAAAACTTTAGCTATTGTTGTCTGTTGTCCAAGCTAGAGGCCCGCTCTTTCTTAGTTAGAGAAAATTAGCAAGTGTTACAGACTTATTTAAGGGTAGCACCAAATGGCAACCTTGTCCTTGTCATAATCAGAAGGTTTGAAAGGGATCTGAAAAGAGAACCCTGTTTTCTCTTTCTGATTGTTATTTATTTAAATTGCAAAGCCTGTAACATCAGCTATGTTTTGTCTGAATGTTTTGTCTCCTCATTTATATGTTAAAAAAATAATCCCCATTGTGATGGTAATTAGGTGGTGGGACTTTGAGAGGTGATTACGTCATGAAGAAAGAGCACTCATGAATGGGATTGGTGCCCTTATGAAAGAGGCTGGAGAGAGAGACCCCCCCCATTCCACCACCATGTGAGGACACAGTGGAAAGGTACCATCTATGAATCAGAAAGTGAGCCCTCACCAGACACAGAATCTGCTAGCACCTTGGTCTCGGACTTCCCAGCTTCAGAACTGTGAGAAGTAATTTCGGTTGTTTATAAGTCACCCCATCTAAGGTATTTTATTATAACTAGCCCATACTGACCATAACAGCATCTTTTGTATCACTTGATTCTCACACACCAGAGAACACTGTATCTATCTATACATCTCTACTGATCTACACATCTACATCCATATGATCCACAGATATCTTTTTATTTATCTCTGTATTTACAGGGCTTAGCATGGTTGTTGAGCAACAGATGTTGAATGAATGAATGAATGAACGAATGATGATACCTACACTTAAGGTATCTGAATTAGGATCAGAATTTGCATCCCCTGAATTCAAACCCTGTGTGTTCTTCTAGATTGGTCAACATCTGGATTTACTGAGACAACCATCGCTCCCAGGAGTTAAAGTCTGTTCCCTCTGGAAGGTAAAGGTTGACTGGTTGGCCCCAGAAATTCCTCCAGTCCTAGGGCTGATTGCTTCCTTAGCTGGCTCCTGACACCAGCCAGACTCTGCTTTCACTGTATTGGGGCTGTTTACAAAGCCAAGAAACATCCCTTAAGCAGTGTCTTTTTAAAAAACCTCTGAATAATTAACAGCTAGAGGCTGCTGCTGGGTTTCCTTTGGGGGAAAACAAAAATCCTAGAGGGCTGTGCTTCAACTTGCCTCCCCTACAGCCTTATGGAATGCCAGAAGAACATTGCCAAGACCTGGGACAAAATCAAAGTAATTAAATAAAATCTTCCTAAGGAACAAATTCTTTTCATAAGGGACTAATTGTTGGGAAATCCTTAGTTATTTTGCAAGTCTTGGTAACTGGTTCATATTAGCTGGGTCTATTTTCCTTGTTTCCCTTTAAACATTTAAACATGTTGACTGTTGATACTTAGGTCTCTCCTCCCCCCTTTTTTCCTCTACAGTAGCTACAGCTGATTTAGTCCACTAAGATTCTTACTGAGAGTCTACTGAATACTAGCTAGGCCCTTTGTGGGGACATGAACTATAAGTTGTGGCCTCACCCTCAACGTAATGAGGACAGTAGCAGATAAGTTACAGTTTTTCAGGTATTGTGCTAAGCATTTTACATGCATTATTTAATTCCTGCTCATCATGACTCTAGGAAGTAGTACTCTTATTATTTCCGTTTTACAGATGGAAAAATTGGATACAGAGTCCTAGTAACTTGCCTACATTACACAGCCAGGATTCAAACCTACATTTATGTGTTCTCAGATGCTGAAGTCTTAGCTCACATGATACAACCCTACTCCTTCCTATCCCTGGCATTGTATTCCTCTGTCATGATCCACTTGGTGATATATACAATGAAAATGTTAGCTATAGAATCTTTAGAACACAAAGAAACGGAAAGGAGGGACCCCAAGAAACTTAGAATAAACTTAGTACACATTTTGCCTCAGCATAACCATTTTTGCTTAGACTAACACACTTTGAATATAGCACAGGTTGGACATAGAAAAATTTCCAATAGGCAGGTTTTAGAAAGCATTCAGACATTTTACTGCAGGCCAGACTGGCAGCCTACTCTGTCCCCTTGGCAAATCTCTATCAGATGCAAGACAAGGACAGTTCAACCATTCAATTCATGGTTTAGCATGATAATCTCTAAGAAACTTTCAGGTCCCTTAACTGGCTGAAGCCATCAAAATGATAATAAGACTACCTTTTTGCTACAGAACTTGTGGATTGAAAACATTTTGCAGGAAAAACCCCTCTCCTTGTCTCCTCCCATCTAGTTCACCACCATGGCAGCAATCATGTGACTAACCCACCCATCTGTCTGCTGTCCAACACCTGACATCAGTACCTGTGCTTCCCTGCTTCTTCGTGATGACATGGAGCAGACCACCACCCAATTACTTAAATTGCTGTGAGAAAACAGAGAGACCCTGACACCGAGGATATCTTAGGAAGCAGCATTTTGTTAGCACCAGTGCAACTCAGTGGGCTAATGCTCCAAGGCTGAGCAACCCGGAGAAAGAGGAGAAGGGTTTTATATGTTAGTTTAGGTAAGGGAGGGTGTCGAGTTATATGGCTACATTTTTCTTTGGAATTTCCATAGTTGTCTTTAGCAAAACCAGATTTTCAAAGAACATATTGTTTCTAGGGTATACATGACAAGCAGAGGTTGTAAAGCGATAACTTCACAAAGAGAGGATGGAGGGGGTAAGGCTGTGTGAATTGATTACTATCTTGCACTTATAGGAAAGTGGTTTGTGGCTACTTGGTTGTCTCATGTCCCCATGTCTAGCAGGTTTGGAGTTTGCAGCTTGACTTTTAAAAAGGAATAATTTCAATGGTTTTTAGCCCCTCTCTGCCACATAATGACCTACCCCCATCAAGGGGAAGAATTAAAAGAACTCAACCACAAACAACCAGTGACCAGGCCATTGTGGCCATTGCCTTGCTAAGCTATGGTGTGGCCATGTGCTCTTTGAGCTATGGCTTGGCCATGTTTCCTGGCTTTGGTCCCCTCCCCTGTCTTGAGGAGGTGAATCTCCTCTTTCTTTCTCTAATATACCTTTTAAATAAACCATATTTTCTAATCTAACTTCTGTGCAATTCTTTGCATCTTTCTTTTTGTTTTTGTTTTTTTTGGGTTGGAGTCTCACTCACTCTGTCGCTCAAATTGGAGTGCAGTGGCACGCTCCCAGCCTCTGCAGCTTTGACCTGCTAGGCTCAGCTGATCCTTCTGCCTCAGTCTTCCAAGTAGCCGGAACTATAGGCACATGAAACCATGCCCAGCTAATTTTTTGATTTATTGTAGAGACAAGGTCTCACTATGTTTCCCAGGCTGGTCTCAAAGCTGCGGGCTCAGGCTACCCTCTCTCCTCGGCCTCCCGAAGTGCTGGGATTATAGGCTTGAGCCACCATGCCCAGCCTCTTTGTATCTTTCTTGTGGCACCAGATTGCACACCAGACACCCATACCCCCAGCGGGCCTGACTTAACATTCTGGAGTTCCTGCTGGGAACGTGACCCTAACAGAAACCATTTACAATAAAACATTAAAATAAATTGATATTTAAATGGAAAACTATTAATAAAGGATAAACTTTGACAATCATGCACAGCTATAAGTATAGAAGCTTTCATTTTTGTTATTAATATTTTAAGAATAATTTAGGCTTATAACTTTTTTTCAAAGTCTTGAAGAGTAATAAGATGAAAAATGAAAGTCTTCCATTTATATTGCTTATTTGCGCTATTACTTGAGAATCTTCAATTTTGCTATTGAAGAAAAGAAGACAGATAACAGAAGAAAGGTTAGTTATAGAAAGTGAGTAGTAGCTTGTGAGACATAGGCAGAATTTATAAGATGTTATCAATTGATGGCAAGTTAGTAACTTGTAAGATATATGATAAAAATAATGGAACTGACTGGGCATGGCAACTCACACCTGTAATCCCAGTACTTTGGGAGGCCAAAGTGGGAGGAGGCTAGCAGTTCAAGACCAACCTGGGCAACATAGTGAGACCCTATCTCCACAAAAAATTTAAAAGCAAGTTGAGCACGGTGGTGTTCATTTGTAGTTTCAGCTACTAGGGAGACTGAGGTAGGAGAATTGTTTGAGCCCAGGAATCTGAGGCTGCAGTCAGCTATGATGGTGCCACTGCACTGCAGCCTGGGTGACAGAGCAAGACCCTATATTAACAACAACAGCAAGAAACAAACAGGAGTGACACTCCCTACTGAAAATACCAAATATGTTTCCTTTCTGGCCCTACATGTGCTATGTGCTGTACAAAGAAATGCCAATAAAACCCTGGTCAGCTGGTTAGTTGGTGAGATCCAGCATGCAGGGTCAGGCATCCTTGGGCCTGCATTGCTCCATGTGAACAGAGTATGTGTTGGCTGCAGACCCTTCTGTCTGTTGGCCCCTTTCCTCAAACTTCAATTCTGGTCCTCGTGGCTACACCATCAGTGATAAAGAACTGTGCTGCAGGGAGGTACGCAGTACCGGAGTCCTGGGCCACACAGGGCAGGTTATACGTTTGTCTTTGTGTCTGTAGACCCAAGGTGTTAACCTATCCCATGCCTTGCCCCTTGCTTCTGGCTGTGAGTTTTATGTTGATTTAGTTTACTCTGTGAGTCTTTCTGTTCCAAGACCTCTGGGATAACTTGCCTGGTAGTATTCTCAATTGCATCAAAGTAATTTTCTAAATGACACAAACCTTACCCGCCTTACCTCTGACTTTCTCATTAGAGTAATTCCTTTGAACTTTTTCTGTTTTTCTGCATATATTCTTCTATTTCTCTATATATCAACTGTAACCCATACCAACTGACACATCATTATAAGAGATAGTAACTGTTTCTATTCCCCCTTCTTTGCGTTTCCACCTCTACGTTCTTGTAGAAAAGTTATTACATTAGATTTTCTTTTTTTCCCCTTAGGAATAAGAATATTCTTTTATAGAACAATTATAAAAATAAAAAAATCAACATTGATATAGTACTACTCATTGACACAATCTATTCCACAGTCCATATTCAAATTTTGTCAATTGTTTCAAGAATGTCTTTAGTCTTTTAATCTGGAACAATTTTTTCCAAGTTTTTTGACCTTGACTTTTTTGGAAGAGTAAGGGCAGTTATTTTCTAGAATGTCTTTCAGTTTGGGTTTATTGCAAAGGATACAGATGAAAGGATGCTTAGGGTGAGGTATGGGGGAAGGAGAATGGAGTTTCCATGACCTCCCTGGGGCACCACCCTCCGGGAACCTCTACACCTTCAGCTATTCGAAAGCTCCACATTAGATTTTTTATTGAGCACTTTTGTATATTTTAAAAAATGAACCTTATCTTTGATTTATCAGCTTCCTTTTGTTTATACTTTTTTTTTTTTTTTTTTGAGTTGGAGTCTCATTCTGTTGCCCAGACTGGAGTGTAATGGCACGATCACAGCTCACCACAGCCTTGACCTCCTGGCTTAGGCAGTCTTCCTGCCTCAGCCTTCCAAGTAGCTGGAGCTGTAAGCACATGCCACCACACCCAGCTAATTTATTTTATTTTTTTGCAGAGACGAGGCCTCACTATGTTGCCTAGACTGGTCTCGAGTTCCTGGACTCAAGCAATCATCCTGCCTCAGCCTCCCAAAGTGTTGTGATTACAGGCATGAGTCACTATGCCTGGCCTGTTTATACTTTTAAAAAATTGAAAATGTAGTAAGTGCATACAGTAAAACATGGAAGGAGTTTCTTAGCCTGGCATCCTTCTTAGAGGAAGATACTGTAATAATTGGTTAAACATTCTATAAAATCTGTAAAATGTATTTATAAATAAAAACACACATATGTATATATTCTCTTTATTTCTTACTCTAAGAATATTAAATATTCTCCCAGATTTTCCTCTAGAACTTTTATGAACTCATTTTAAAACCAATTTTACTGAGGTATAATTTATATATAATAAAATACACTCATTTAAGTATGCAGCTTGATGAGTTTGACAAATGTAATTACCACCCAGTCAAGATGGAAGACATTTTATCACCTCTAAGAACTTTCTCCTGCTCCCTGACCTCCCACCCCTCGCCCTAGGCAAACACCGAGCTGCTCCCTATCACTACAACCCGTTTGTAAACTTTGATCTACCTAGAATTTATTTTAAAATAAGGAAAGAGGAAGGCCCGGTTTTGATTTCTTCCAAATGGGCAGTCAGTGGTCCCAGCTTTACTAATTGAATAACCTACCTTCCGCTATTGTTTTAAAATGCTACCTTCATCTTATATACGATTCCTACATGTGTTTGAATCTCCTGTTTGCACTGATGTACCTTTCACTTCCTGTGCTTATCCCAAGGTGTTTTTATTACTGCAGTTTTTTATTATTTGAAAATATGTTACAGGCAATCCTCTCCACCCTATTGTGGTCATTCTTTTTAAGATTTTTCATGATTCGTCTTGCATGTGCATACTCCATATGACACCCGTACTTTTCCCCTTTAGAACCAATTTGTATAGTTCCCTTAATAATCCCATTTTTAAAAAAATGAGATCTGATTAAATTTAGAGATAATCGAACAATTCAGAAATAATTTAAATAAAAGCTTAGAGAGAATTGATAGTTTTGCATTACTGACTTGCCCTGTTTAGGGTTAAGTATGTAATTCTACTTATTTGAGTCTTATTTTATGTTTTTACGTAGAGATCTTAATTTTTTTCATGTAGGTCCGCACATTTCTTGTATGATCCCTAAATGTTGTATGTTTTTTGTGATTTGATCAATGAGGTATTTTCTTCGAGATTTAAAAAATTATATTTTTGAATTGATGGTTGTTTCTTTTTGAAGCAGTGGTATAACTGCTTAATTGCCAGCCATAGGGCTTTGGCCTCGATTTATATCTGATCTTCCACTCGAACCAGGCAAGTCACTGAGTATCTCTGTGTGCCTTGGTCTCCTTCTCCACAGAAAGAATAGTGTCTGCCTCATGGGATTGTTTGGAGCCTTAAGCAAATTATCTTTGGAAAACACAGACTTAGAAAAGTGCCTTCTCCATAGTATGCACTCATGAGATGTTAATTAGATGGCAGAGCTATTGAGTTGTATCAAATTTGCAATTAATCACTTTACTACTGAATTTTTGTATTATTTCTAACAAGCTGATAAGCATGAAAGAAGTGACAAAATTAGAGTATTACCATTCTGCAATTCCCGATGAATTAATAGTTCTAGGCAGTGAATTTCAACATCCTTTAATATAAAAATGATGACAGTTGGACATTTTGTGCCTCCTAATGAAAGAATTGGTAACCTCCTTGAAAACATTATGCTGTGAAAAAGAAGCTGGTCACAGAAAATCAAATATTGTATGATCCCATTTATATGACAAGTCCAGAATAGGCAATTCAATAGAGATAGGAAGTAGATTAATAGTTGCTTAAGGCTGGTGGGAAGGACAGGGGGTTTGGAGAATGATGGCTAGAGGGTATAGAGTTTCTTTTTGAGATGATAAAAATATTGTAAAGTTGACTCAATACTATAGTTAATTTTTCCCTATTTTCATCATCTCTGTGATTATACAGACAGTTTAATTAATTAATTAATTAGAGTCAGGGTCTTATTTGGTTGCCCTGGCTGAAGTGCAGTGGCAGCCTCGACTACCTGGACTCGGGTGATCCTTCTGCCTCAGCGTCCCAAGTATATGGGATTACAGGTGTGCACCACCACATCCATCTACTTTTTTGATTTCTTGGTCTTGCTATGTTGCTCATTCTGATCTCAACTCCAGGGCTCAAGCAGTCCTCCTGCCTTGGCCTCCCAAAAGTACTGGGATTATAGACGTGAGCCACTACATCCAGACAAAACCTGAAGCTTTAAAAAGCCTTAAAAGATATAAAAAATGTTAGAGAATATCAAGACTATACTATACTGGCTAGGAATGCATACTTGGGTGATAAAATGATAAAGTTTCCAAGGAAATGCTTGGCATAAAAGCCAGGAACGTTGAGATTGGGATAGTGAAAATTGGGAGGATCCTGGGGTGAGGAGCAAACTTCTCTTCCTGGAGCTGAATGGTGGTTAAATGGTTATTCTCCTAATAGCTATTCATTAAGCCATACTTTTGGTTTGTGACTTTCTTGTATCTTTATTTTACTTTACAGTAAAAATGGGACACTAGGAAAGTATTTACAATCATGTAAATATTATTTTGTGTAGAGCATCAATGTGCAATTGGAAGGAAATGTAGTCATATGTCACAAAACTGAACTATACAGAGTAGAATGTTCCAAGCATCAAGGACAGATAAATTACCTTTTCTTTTCACCCTCACAAGAACTCAAAATCATACTGCATGTTAGCTTCATTCTGTGTTTGGGTTGTGGTTTTCTCATTTTTATATTCTTTCTCTCCCCAGGGTTTCACTTGTCTTTTTATTTTCTGTAGACAAAAGAAGCACATAACTTCATATTATCACCCAGGCCATCCAGCTGCTTAATTCGACTATTAATGTGATTTCACTTCTTGGAGACTTATTCTCCGAGCTCTCTGATTTATTGTTTTAATTTGGACTGGTTACTTCCTAAGCTGCTACACAACTCTTATCCTGGTTTTTTTTGTTTTGTTTTTGTTTCTGACATTGAGCAACTGGATTGGGTCCTCTATTTATTGGATCCCATGTTTTTCTTGGATTCCTTATTTTCTCTTAATTTGCTGGTTACTTTAAAAGGAGATTATTTTCCGAAATGATTGTGTAGAGATAATTTGTTTTGAGTTCTTGTATGTCATCATTTTACCTCACACTTCATCGAGAGCTGGCTATGTACAAAACATTAGGTTCAAAATAATTTTTCCCTTAGAACTTTGAGAACTATTTTCTGACATCCTTTGTTGCTTATGTGTGTGACACTAATCTAATTCTTACTCCTTTATAGTTAACCTTTTTTTTGGTCTCAAGACAAATAGATCTTTCCTTTGTCCTTGGTACTGAGAAATTTCATAATGACGTACCTTTGTGTAGGTCTTTTTTATTTCTCTGCTCTGTACTTGCTGAGCCCTTGTAATCTATAAAGCCATATATCTTTCTTCACCTCTGGAAAACTTTGCTCTGTTATTTATTTCCTATTTTTCTCCCTTGTATTTTCACCTTCTGAAATTCATTTGAGGGCTACTTCCTGGATAACGCCTTTATATGACTCTTAACATTTTGCTTATATTTTCATTTCTTTGGCTTTTGCTGTATATTCCAGAAGATCTCATTGACTTTTTTGGGTGGCTTTTCTAATAATGTAAAAATATTTAGTTATTATATTTTTGATTGGTCCTTTGTAACAAAACCCTGCTCTAGGTTTTCTAGGCATTTCTGTCTCAAATCTTTTTAGGTATGCTAATAGATATTATTTTTAGGTGGTTTCCTTGTCGCTTAGTTAATATTTCCTTTGAGGTCAGATATTTGGTTTGATCATATAGACCCCTCTGTTTTGTACCACTGGTTTCCACTATTGTGTAGGTCCTTGGTGCCTTTGAATGGAAGCTTTCATTGTCAGCTTGGAACTAGTATGTGTGGATGGCAGCCTTTGCATGGCGAGGTAGCAAATGCCAAATAATAAGGGTTTGACTCTGGGTTTATCTATCAGTCATGGTTCTTTGGATACAAGGGAAACTTACAGGAAAGACACTTACAGGGTGAAGTCTTCCTGTATGAGATTTATTCTCTTCTCCTTTACTGCCGTAACAATGAAATTTTAGGAACAAGGAAAATAAAGGCCTATTGACTCTGCCATCTTGGATCAGAAACCTTAGGAAAGATAAGGGGTGATATGAAGTCTAGGGTAAAGTTGAAGAACCTGACTCAGGGAAGGATGGGAGCTGGGATGCATGGGAACTAGAACATCTTCAGCTATTTACCTCTTGCTGACAGTTACGTTTTAGGAACCAACAGTTCTTTCAGGGCACTATTGGAGGGTGAGAGGACTTGAGTCACTTTCAGTCTCTGGGTCAGTCTGTTTGAGAGATTATCTGGTTGGTGTCACACTTGGGTCAGGGGTCCACTCCTTGGCCAAGAGAGGAAGGCACCTTGTTCCATAATTTCTTGATTGACTGGACTGTAACCAGTGCAAGATGGGTGGTTCCCCAAAGTGAAAGTGGGATTCTAAAAGAAAAGGGAATGAATGCAAGGCAGGCTAAAGGATCGGTGCCCATGGCAGGTGTTGGCCCGTGAGCCAGCAGCCTTGGTCCTCCCCAGGGTGGTTTTCACTCTTTCTAGCTAGCATAGTTCTGCTCCCCCTCACCTCCCAGGAGTCATCCTCCAGCTGGCAGTTGTTTTCCAAATATCGGGGCCTGACTCGCCCATCTGTTCCCACAGCAGCCCTTTCATTCACCATCCTGATTTCTGCTTCACCTCCCACTCCCACTCGTTGCTCCTGCTGACCTTGAACTCAGAGCCTCCCTAATGGCTCCGGCCTTAGCTACAACTTCCTCTGGTGTATATTCTGAGTGGTTGCTTCTTTCCCTCTTGTTTCATCTGCCAGTAAATCTCATCTGCTCTCTTTATTCCCAGAATTTCACCAAATTATTTCTGACTTGCTGAAGCCTTCCTGTATGTCTTTCTCCTTTACTGCCATGTCGATGTGATTTTAGAAAGGAGGGAGGCAAAGGCCTGTCAACATCTTGGATCAGAGGCCTCAGCAGATAGATTAATCTCTCGGTTTCTTTGGATATTTCCACGAATGGTTGGTTTTAGGGGCTTCCTTCTTCCTGGCAAATAATCCACATTTGTTGAATGTTTGATGTGAAGTCCCTGGCATGTCTAGCTCTTCCTTGCTCAGGATGGAAGGGAGACTTACTGTTTATTTAAAGCTGTGCTCAAGTTTTATCAGCAGGCACTCCATAGATCCAGGCACAAGCTGCCGCAGTATCTCAGATATCTTCTGTCGCCTGGGCTGAGCTCATTGCCGACAGACCTCGCCCAATTTATCTTTTCCCTTGACTTTTGTGCTTGCCTAGATGCTACATTTTAAAGCAAATTCTCTTCTCTCATCTCTCAAAAGAAACTAAAATGAAGATCTGTTCAAAATTTTCAAAGGCTTGCGCTCTCTCTATTCTGATAACTTACCTGCTGAATAAAAATGTTATCTTTTGGGAAGGGAGGGAGCTTGAAACCATTTTTTAAAAGTAGAAGCCAGAAGACTAAAAATTTTTGCCCTTGTCTGGTCATTTACTAGTGTGTAACCTTTGAGAGGTCACTGAGTCTCAGTTTTGATACCTGAAAAGTGGGGCTAAGAATACTGCCTCTCCTTCCTTCCTGTGGCTTTCATAAAGGCACTATCTTAAAAAGCACGTTGTAAACTATTATATAAACACAAAAGCTATTGTTGAAAAGAGTCAGCCCTATTGAAGCAATCTTTGAAATTGCCTTAAGCCCATGGGTTCTAGAAAAAGTATGGATCTGGGCAGAAACCAGATTTTAGTGGTAGGTTATGATCTGTGTTATAGGGAGTGTGGGCTCTACGGGGAATTTATTTGTTCAACAAATATTCACTAAGTGCCTTCTCAGGGTCTGGCACAGTCAGTACAGGGCGCTGGGGGTATAATGTGAGAAAATTGCTATGGTGCCTGCCAGCCTGGAGCCTACTGACTGGAGGGGGAGATTGACATTATCCAAATAACCACCCATGTTAATACAACAGGTTGGAAACCATGTAAGAGCAAGGACTGTTTGGCCACTACTGTGTTCTCAGTACCTAGAACACCTGACAAATCCTTAATACATGTTTGCTGAACTTGTAGTGATTCCTAGGAAGGAAGAGCACAGAAAGTCTGAACTCAAACATCAGGGGCCCTATTTAGCCTTCGGGTTGAGGATGTCCCTGAGCAAGTGGTGTTTGAGTCAAGATCTAAAGGATGAGCAAGAATGAACTTGGGTGAGGTGAGAAGTTCTGTTCCAAGTTCAGAGATTGAAGGAGGAAAGAACTTGGAATGTTCTAGCGACTGAAAGGAGGGCAGGGACTTGAAATAGCCCAGAAAGAGAGGCAGAAGAAACATGGAGAGAGGTAGGACGAGAGAGAGAGGAGTCATAGGAGCTTATAGAACTTTAAAAATACTGTGGTTTTTGTCCTGGGAGGAAGGGGAACCAGGGAAGGGCTTTGAGAAGGGAAGACCATTGAGATTTGAGATTTATGCTTTAAGTCAACTTTGTGGTCAGGGAACTCAGAGAGAAACCTGTTGGGAGGCAGTTGCTGAATTCAGACAAGAGAGGCCAGTGGTTTGGACCAGAGCTGTCATGGAGGAAATGGAGAGAAGTGCATGAAATCAAGATCTATGATCAGATTTATGATCTATGATTTTGAGGTATGATCAGCCAGACTTTGTGATGAATTGACTGTGAAGAAGGAGAGAGTCAAGCACCTAGCTTGACTTCTAAATTTCTGTTAATAGCTTAATAGATGGGAGTACATCCAATGAGAGAAGGGACTCAGTGAAGTGTTGACCTAAGTGTCAAGGGACCTCTGACAACGTGAGCCCTTGGATACATTTCAGGAATCTCTCTGTCTGAGAGTTCACCCTTAGAGTTCTCTCTTCTTGTCATTCTTTTATCTCCTGATTTTATTCATTATACAATAGTTGCCTCCAAGAACAGCACCATGCAAGCTGTCCTGGAGCCCAGAAAGGCTCATGGAACAAATTAAGATGTTCAAATCACACGGTGTATCAAATAAGTGTAGTAGATTTCATTACATAGCAAGAAACAAAGAAAAAGAGATGGGACTGATTACACACTTAGGATAGGGTTCAAGGGCCACATTACCCAAGTCCCGGGCTGTGCAAATTTGTATGTCCTGTCTCTGCCACATTAGTGTTCCCTGCTGATGATGTGATAATAAGGACCAAATTGAAGTTTGACTAACATGAATGAAGAGTGACTGAGGACAATACATACCCTTGTTTTTATCAGCAAGACATAAGGGCAAGTACCCTGGTCTTGGCTACAGTTTGGCTGCTAGCCATCAACTTGTGTTTCTTCTGCAGAACAAATGTAGGGCCAGAATGGGAGCATTGTGGGTGCCACCGATGAGTGGTCAATTTTGGGGCTTCATAGCTGTTAGCCCAAAGGCAGCATAATCATAATTTTGACTTGGTCTTTTCATCCTTTTAAAATCTATAAGTAACACTGTTGCTTCAATTTATTCCATTGATTTAAATAATTTCATTTATTCTATCTCTTTTTATAGCTCTGACAGGCTAATGATTACTTACTCTTTATATTTAACATATCTTAGCAATTCTGCCTAATTCTCACAAGGTACTTATTGACTCATCATCTATGTTTAACACTTCCTATGAGTTTAACTTACATCTCATTTAGTTCCTTAATCTTTATGAGTTTCATCTAACTTACTTGTATCTTTTGCCTCTTACAGCAGAACTGGATATTCTCAATCATAAGGGAAACATACATTATATGTTCTATTAAGAAAAATCTTTTAAGTTTTGTAAAACATCTAGCATAGAGTCAAGTGTCTTATGGTATTCCAAAAATAAATAGTAGCTATGTAATGTTTATATGTTATATTCAGGCATGTCTACTTTAGTCAAACAAAATTGTAAAAATCTGTAATAAAACATGGTATGTTAGGCAATGCTTATTCAGTTTTTAAAGTGTTTCATTTTACAAATGATTCTCCATAGTAAGTTCTCCTAAAGTATTTAAAACATGATCCAGTGTATAACAATTATAATTATGAATTATTATTGATGATCTTAGATAATTCTTTTTTAAAAAATAAATACACAATTTTAAATAAATAAATTCTGGGTTTTTTGGGTCCCCTATGGTTGATCTTAGGTAACTTAAATAAAGAGAGGTACACTTAGATTACACAGGACACTGTAGATTATCTCTCCTCAGCAGCCTGTTATCTTGTCCTGACTTACAGACAATACTTTAAAAAGTCAAGACCTAATACCATTCAAAAACATAAAACAAGACAGGAAGATCATATCAGTTAGAATACCAGTTTGGTTGCTATTGCCAAGACCAAAACAATAGTGGCTTAGACAAGATAGAAGTTTCTTTCTGTGGTAGCAAAGTCATGGCCTCCCAAGGAGATCTATATCCTAATTTCCAGAACCTGTGAATTTTACCTTACATGGCAAAAAGGACTTGTAAGGGATTAAGGTTACAGACCTTGAAATCAGAACGTTATCCTGGGTTACCTAGGTGGGCTTTTAAAAGTGGAGACTTTCCCCAGCTGTGGTCAGAGACAGATGTGATGTTGGAAGAAGAGTCAGAGAGATGAGATGTGAGAAAGACTCAACCTGCAATTGCTGGCTTTGAAGATGGCAGAAGGACCATAAGCCAAGGCGTGTGGGTAGCCTTTAGAAGCTGGAAAAGGGGATTCTCCCCAAGAGCATCTGGGAAGAAAAGAAATCAGCCCTGTCCACACCTTGACTTTTTTTTTTTTTGAGTTGGAGTCTCATTCTTTCACCCAGACTGGAGTGCAGTGGTACGCTTCTGGCCACTGCAGCCTCGACCTGTGGGGATTCAGCGATCCTTCTGCCTCAGTCTTCCAAGTAGCTGGAACTACAGGCGCGCGCCACCACGCCCGGCCAATTTTTGATTTATTGTAGAGATGAGGTCTCGCCAAGTTGCCCAGGTGGGTCTCGAACCCGCGGGCTCAAGCAATCCACTCACTTTAGCCTCCCAAAGTGCAGGATTACAGGCTGAGCCACCGAACCTGGCTCATAGCTTGACTTTAACCCAGTGAGAGCTGTGTCAGAATTCTGACCTACAGAACTGTAAAATAATAAACTTGTGTTGTCTGTAGCCATTACATTTGTGGCAATTTGTTATAGCAGCAATGGGAAACGAATACAGATTTTGATACCTGGAAACAAAGTGCTGCTGTGACCAATGTAATGTAACTAATATTGTAGTGTAACTAACAGTGTAGAAGTGGCCTTGGAGCTGAGCAGTGGGCAGGGGCTGGGGGAATTTTGAAGAGCCTAGATTGTCTTAAGCAGGCTGATGGTGGGAATATGAATATTAAAGTCTTTGTTGGTGAGAGCTCAGAAGAGTCATCTTAGAGATACCTAAATGGACAAGAACAGATATTAATAGAAATCTGAATTTTAAGGATGCTTCTGGTGTGAACTCAGATAGAAGTGAGGAACATGGAATTAGAAACTGGAGGAAAGTTAGCAGAATTGTGACTTGTACTCATGTGGAAAGCAGAGCTTGTAAATGATGAACTTGGATATTTAGGTGAAGAGATTTCCAAGGAAAGTGCTAAAGGGATAGCCTGGGTTCTTTGTGCTTCCTATAGTAAAATCCAAGAGGACAAGACAGTTGTTAAACAAAAAAGACCCAGGACTTGATGTTTTGGAAAATGCTTAGACTATTCAGATTGCAAAAGATGCTAAAATTGAAATATTTATTGTTAGAAAAATCATCCTCTAAAAATAAAAAGCTGAAGGTGTGGCTGGCTATACAATCTTTTGCTAATATTTCAGAAAGATCAAAAGGTAAGAGTAGGCTGGACACGGTGGCTCATACCTGTAATCCCAGCACTTTCAGAGGCTGAGGCAGGAGGACTGCTTGAGCCTAGTTCAAGACCAGCCTGGGCAAAATAGTGAGACCCCTATCTCTACAAAATGTCAAGCAGTTAAGTAGGTGCAGTGACATGTGCTTGTAGTTCCAGTTACTTGGAGCCTGAGGTGGGAGGATCGCCTTGAGCCCAGGAGTTTGAGGCTGTGGTGAGCCATGATTATGCCATTGCATTCCAGCCTGGGTGACAGAGTGAGACCCTGACTCAAAAATAAATAAATAAACAAATAAATAAATAAATAAAGTCAGAGTATTCAGTTATACAAAAGCCTCTTTGAAGTCTGTAGTACACAACCATCTCTGCAAAAGCAAAAATAAAGATGGGATTATATAGCAAAGATCTGTGGAATAAATTCTTGTGACATACATAGGAGACTCACAATGTTCTTGAGAATTTCATACCAGCAAAATTGCTGCCAGCTTGACCTGAATGGGACAGGTTATGAAATGAAGGAAGACCACTGCACTCTGCCTCGCCGAAGTCTACAAGTGGGAATCAGACTGAAAAAACAACTCAGCTGCAAACATATGCTACCATTCATGAAAAGAGAAGAGCATACCAGATGGAAAAGGAAGAGAGAAGAACTAAAAAGTTGGGCATTTCTGGGTGCCCCTCCTGGATAGTCTTTGTATGAAATGGGCCTCCGGTTTGTTTGTAAGGAGCTATGACTACGTCTGCATTCCTACAGTAATAGAGTGTGGCTGTGTATGCTTTCAGATGTTGTGGGACAGAATGTCAGGGTTATATTTATAAGCAGTTCATGCAGTCACTACTAGTATGATCAGTGTTCTTTTGATGGTAAAAGAAGCTAGTATAGAGAACTAGCCCAATGTTTCAAGGAGGTGTCAAAATTCGCATCATCCCAGTTTAGTTATTTGGAGGAAACAAGTTTTCATGCCAATGTAAGCAGAGAAAAGGGGAAAGTACTGACATAACAATAGAGCTGGCCAAGATGTGAATACCCTAATTTTAAAAAGCACTGGAAGTTTTAATTTTGAAATTCCTCTTTGATCTAGTTGGCAATTGACTGCTTCTACAGACTTGTGCATTCATTTAACAACAGACTTGAAATAACTTCTATGTGTGCCAAATTTTAAGCCAGGTCTAGGGAGAATGGAGCTCATTAAGATGCATTTCCCTGTCTGTGCAGATGGCAATAAATGACCACAAATTCCTCCTATCTCTGAATGGGATCCTCTTAGCCATGTGATTGGGCCTCTGTTCCCTTTAATAGGTGAAGTCTATTTCACATCTTGAATGTGAGCTGACCTTGTGACTCACCTTGTCTGATAGAATGTAGCAAGAGAGACACTATGGGGGTTTCTGTTGTGGAAGTTCAGGTCTTGCAGCCTCCAGTCTTGGAATGCTTCTGCGACCATGGGATGAACCAAGGCTAGTCTCGTAGGGAGATGAGAGATCACATGGAGACAGGCCCCAGTCAGCAGTCAGTCATACAGCACAGTCATTTTGCATCATTTAGTCCCAGCTGAACTGCTTGCTGATAGCTACCAAATAAGTAAACCCAGATGAGACCAGGAAAAATCCCCACCCATCTGCATCTAGCTTACGCTGATGACCCACAGTGTCACGAGCTAATACATTATTCTTATATTAAGTTACTGAGTTTTGCGATGGTTTATTACTATCACAATATACAACTGCTTTTGAGCGGCTCACTGTCTAATGAATGTATTTCCATGGATTTTTTTTTTTTTGAGTCGAGATCTCACTCTGTCACTCAGGCTGGAGTGCACTGACATGATCACGACTCACTGCAGCCTTGACCTCTTGGGGCTCAGGCAATCCTTCCACCTCAGCCTCCTGAATAGCTAGGACTACAGGTATGTGCCACAATGCCCAACTAGTTTATTTTTTTGTAGAGACAAGGTCTCACTATGTTACCCAGGCTGGTCTCGAACTCTTGGCCTCATGTGATCCTCCCATCTCAGCCTCCTAAAGTGTTGAGATTACAGGCGTGAGCCACTACACACAGCTGGCTTTTTAGTCTAAAAGATTTATCTAGGAATTCTATATTTAGATTGTGGGAATTCAACTCGTTGGGCTGCTCACCTTGATATTTTCTATTTTGTTTTTATATTTTTGTAGCCCTGATTTTCTTGATATCATGTGCTACTTTTAAACTTTGCTAATAAGGTTTTATACAATTTTGGATCGGTATCTCAAGAGAAATTACCGTTGGGTTTATGTTGAACTCTTACTTGTCAAGAGATGTTTTATACCACAAGAGTGAGGGAAAGACCTGTGGCAGGGAGGGACCACCTACACTGGATTTGACTTCATTGCAAGAAGCAGGGATACAGTTCTCCTTGGACAGCTTACTCCATCTTCTGACTTCTGAGCCTGGTGTTCTAGAGTACTTTTGGGCCTGACTGTGGGAGTAATTCTCACCAGTATTCCTCCTTATGGAAGAGTTGTATGAAGTTGGACAATGCCTTTGTGCTCCCCTACCATTTAAAATAGAATTTCACTTTGCAAACGAACCCCCAACAAAAATCTTATTAAGTGGCACGTGGGAGAGAGTGCCTTTCTGTGGTTATCAATCGAATAAAACTCACCATACCCTTAGGAGTTTTCCCTAGCTGAGAAGTACCATCTGGGCTGGCACTCAGGAATGAGTTTGTCTCTGGATGAAATAACTTTCTGACGGCAGACGATCTGCGTCTTTAGTATAGGGATGTGCTTACTAGTGACTGGATGTTTTAGGTCATAAATGAATTGGAAGCTGGGCTTGTATCTAGGAGATCAAAATATTTAGGATATTGTGTGTAACATGATGTGTCTGTCTTTTTCTAAAAGCCCCATTGGTTCTCAGGGATATGCTCTTTGTTCTCAGTGATATATTCTTTCCTCTTTGTGTGTGTGTGTGTGACATTTCTTCCTGATTTATGGTGTGTATTGAGGCACTGTAACATTTAGTATTAATGAGCTCATGTTTCTCAGTGAGGAGCAGGACAGAGAGTAGATTCTTGTATACTATTTGCTTCTAGTTATTTAAATACATAATTTAGCCGGGCTCGGTGGCTCAGCCTGTAATCCCGCGCCTTTGGGAGGCTGAGGTGAGTGGATTGCCTGAGCCTGTGGGTTTGAGACCCGTCTGGGCAACTTGGCGAGACCTCATCTCTACAATAAATCAAAAAATTAGCCGGTCGTGGTAGCGCGCGCCTGTAATTCCAGCTACTCGGAAGGCTGAGGCGGAAGGATCGCCGGAGCCAGCAGGCGAGGCTGCGGTGGCCGGGAGCGGCCACTGCACTCCAGTCTGGGTGACAGAATGAGACTCCAACTCAAAAAAAAAAAACAAAAAAAAAACATAATTTACAGAAGATTTTACAAAAAGAATCACAATCTTACCTCCAGGATGTAAGGCCTTAGTCACCAAGAAGTTACATAGCTGTTGGTGATTTTGTGATGTGCAGGAGTTTTTCCTTTAATTTATCTATTGCTTGCCCTAATTTACTTCCAGACTCTCAGAAGAATTTGAGAAGAATAAGTTTTATTAAAATACCAGTTGAGGGTAAAATAGTACACTGAACAGTACAGTAGTAATTTTATTAAATGTAGGTGAAATGCTAAACTAGTTATTGTTTGAAAATTTTAAAAGCTCATAGAGCTTCCTAAGGAACTTATTTTTTATACAGAGAGTATTTGGAGACATGACAGGTCTTCTATAATCTGAGTGTTACAAGCTCATGGTCCCTTCTGAGGAACACTGCCAGACCCATAGCTCTCTTCTGGAAAAAGCATAAGCAGACAGTTCTCTACTCTTCATTCCTATTCTGCAGTCTTGTAACCCTGTTACCCTGACCATAGCTGAGGGGACCAAAGATTAATTGATTGACTGATGACTGAGCCAAAGGGAGCTGTAGGTCAGTTGAGGTCAATAGGCCTACCCAATCCAATCTACTTGGGGAGCCTGAATTCCATTCACTCAAAGAGTTGCCGGCAGTCAAATGGCCCAGGAAACGTGGAGCCAAGCGACATGGAGACTGGCAGTAAATAGAAGGTATGAAGCAATGGTAGCTGTAGGTGAGAAGTCATGAGGCAAGGAAAAATTGAGGGGAGAAACTGAGTGAGTAGACCGTGTCACCACAAAGCGGAGCTCTGGGACAGGGAGCATCTCTCTTCTGAGGGGAGATGACAGAACAGCTGGAGATTAGTGAGACACCTTAAGTGGCATTTGCTCACTTCACAGCAATCCCTTTCTTGGGACAACGTCCTCCTTTCACTTTCTCAAAGTTTCTTCTTGGCAGCCATGTTTGTGCTACATGGCTCCGCCTTCCAGGCTTCAGTTGATTGGACCAAGGGTGGCAGTTTCATACAAGCTAAGCCAATCAGATGCTCTTTCCTTGAACTTCAGATTTGTGCTGGAGAGTCTGGTCCTGCCTGTGGCTGGAACAAAAGGAGTGGAGCTATGAGGTATGCAGAAGCAAATCGGGAGTGTTGAGAGAAAAGAAAGAAACATGTGGCAAGAAACAGACATAGAGAGGTCACACAGAGAGAGGAGGGGGACGGTGTGTGTGTCTTGGCTTCTGCTAGCTTTTCATTCCTAATTCCTCAAAGAAGTTCCATAGAGCATCAAGATACCTGCATTTTCATCTATCCACGACTTTTTTTTTTTAAACTTAGGTGACTTGAGACCGTTTCCAATTTTTGCAACGAAGAGTCTCAATGAGGGGTGGAGCTTGTGGTAACCTGTATGAAATTTATGTTCTTCATGAAGTCGAGCAGAGCAGCTGCCAAGACAGCCTTCTTGTTTCTATTACAATAAAACTCCAGCTGAGTATATCTCAGTTTATTGCAACCTAGAAAGGGATAACAAACCAATTACCTGGAGAATCTAACATACTAATGGAATCATCCCATAATAATGAGATAATGGAGTGTGGAACGAAAGGAATTAGATTTTTCAAACAGCAAATACCAATTGCTATTTGAGGATACTTCTGCTATTTTACTATTTTTTTTTTCCTGGATCCCCTTTGCTTTATATTTGTCTTTGTGTCCTTGGAGGGCAGGAGCAGTCTTGCTACAATAGGACTAGGGGAATGCCATGCCCAGTTTCTCAGGCTCAGAGTTCCCTTTTTTCCAATTGAAGTCTCACTCTGATCCTGCCTACCCTCACTGACAGAGTTTGCCCTTCGAGGTGAACAGACACTTTGGTACTAAATGTGGGCTCAGTGACTGTGACTTTATTAAGGGCAAGGATTGTGTTTGTTTCATTTGTGCACCCTAGAGACTGCCTAGTATCTGGCCCAGTACCTAGTAGGTTCTCCATCAAAATTCATTGAGTGAAAGACTGAAATAAATACTTTTTCCTGTTGGCAATTTGGAGGTACAAAAAACAAAAACAAAAAAACCCAAAAAGCAAAAAACCCAGAGCATACAACCTGACACCAAACCATGTATTAAGTTAGATAATCTGAGCATACAAATGAATGAATGCCTAATAAAATTATTTCGGGTCATGCAATTTCTTAACCCAAGGCATGGATTCCCTAGTGTGGGAAACATAGTCAAGGATATTGGTTCTAGTGTCATTTTCAAGGGGCTTGCTTTTTCCTACCCCAGGTTGTGTTTTAATTTTGCAAGAAAAGTGGCAAGCCCTGTTGCCATCAGGTCATGCATAACTCCTGCCGAATTCTCCAGGGTGGATGACTCCACCGTTTCTCAGAGGTTTCTACTGATTTCATTTGTCAGAGGAACATTTATAGTTTTCATATGAATTTTAATGGGCAGAAACATCTGTTCCCCATCCAACCGTGATGTTTCACATTGAGTATAAATGGCAATCCTTTGAACACAAAACCATTTTTCTGTCTGTTGGATGTTCAGAAAAATAATGTAGATCCAGGACAAAGAAGTGGAGAGGAGAGAAAGGATGGGTGGGTGGGGGAAGGCGGGAAAGTGGAAGGTGTTTGGGCAGGAAATGTCTTCCTGCTCCAGCTGGTGGCGCTGTACATGGGCAGGTCCATCCCGGGTGTACTGATTCTGGCGGATGCTGGGCTCCTCCCTGGGGCAGTAGTAGCCAGAGGGCTTCCTGAGCCCCTGAGCTCCATTTTATGTAGCTACTCTCAAAAAATTTGTGGGTGCCTCCTGACCCTTGAGAGGAAAAGGGTTGGCTGTGCCCCTGCATGTCATGGCTCCCACATCCATTCAAACCTCAAGGCTAGCTTGGGCAACATAGTGAGACCTCCTCTCTACAAAAAAGTCAAGAAATTAGTCGGGCATGGCAGCAGGCACCTATAATCCCAGCACTTTGGGAGGCCAAGACAGGAGGACTGCTTGAGCCCAGGAGTTCCAGACAGGCCTAGGCAACAAAGCATGACTTTACCTCTTTGAAAAAATTAAAAAATGAGCAGGGCAAACTCTGTCAGTGAGGGTAGGCAGGATCAGAGTGAGACTTCAATTGGAAAAAAGGGAACACTGAGCCTGAGAAACTGGGCATGGCATTACCCTAGTCCTATTGCAGCAAGACTGCTCCTGCCCTCCAAGGACACAAAGACAAATATAAAGCAAAGGGGATCCAGAAAAAGAAATAGTCCCAGTTATTCAGAAGACTGAGGCAGAAGGATTACCTGAGCTCAGGAGACTGAGGCTTCAGTGATTGTGCCACTACACTCCAGCCGGGGTGACGGAGTGAGACCCTGACTCAAAAACCAACCAACCAACTCACCAATCAACCAACCAACCAACCAACCAACAAACCTCAAGGCCGACAGAGCTGGCTTTCTTGTTTGCTCTTAGACCTTGAGAGATTGCTCCCCACCTCTCACCACCTGAGCTCCTGCTGGAACTTTGAGTTACTAGAGTAAGACTAAACAGAGCATTGGGCTGGTTCTTCCACCACTCAGAAATGTCTGTGAGGCTCTCTGACCACCTTTCTGGCTGTCTCTCTCATTTTCCCCACACCCACCTTATTCTCTAGCCATCTCAAACAACCTTTGTAGATGCTATTTTTTGCACATGCATATCTTGCCCACATGATGGTGTGCACACGTGCACAGAACACACACACACACAAATATATATACCACCCCCCATACAACACAGGCACCCATGAATATACGACTCTGCCAATTTCTCTCCATACCTCAAACTGCATGGACGATTGAGGTTTTTCTGTGAAGCTTTCTCTGACCCACTGAAGCACAGTTCATCGTCAGGCCCTCTTTCTGCCCCACCATTGTGAACACACACTTTTGACCTAGGTCTGCTGTGATAGGGTCAAATTACATGGGTACAAATGACAGCTCTGTCACTGGGCTGTGTGACCCTGGATAAGATATGTAATGTCTCCGTGCCTCAGTTTTCTAATTTGTAAAATAGGGCTAGCATTAATAATGACCACATAGGATTGTTGAGAAAATGAAATGAGATGATACACATAAATCACTTGGCAAAATACCTGGCTCAATGAAAGGCAGTTATTGATATTATTAGTTGCTTGGTTATTCTTCCTGTTCATATACAGGTTATTCTTCCTGTCATTTATGTATCCTTGTATTCCTTGAACCTGACATGTAATAATAGTTGTTTCTCATGTTTGTTGAGTTGAGTCATTGAATCAATGACTTCCTGTGGCCTGCTGGGTTAAGTTCATATTCTCTGGAATCAGAAGTTGGGGTTCAAATATTAAGTATTGTTTTTTTAGCTGTGGGATCTTGGACAAGTTAATTAAAATTTCCACATTTCAGCTTCTTTATCCATAAAATAGAAATTATGAAAGTTTCTTGTACAAAGGGTAGTTGTGAGGATTAAATGAAATGAACTATGTACCTAGTGCCTGGAATACAGAAAGAAGATCTCAGTAAACATTAGTTATTCTTCTCATTAATATTATGAGTGTTATTACATTTAAAGGCTCATCTTAATGTTACTATAAAAAGCCTTTTTCAATCACTCTAGCTGGAAGTAGTCTTATTTTGTATTCAACCAGTCAATATAATTATTATATGCCCCCTATGAACCAGGCACTATGTGAGACACTGTGCAGTGGTAAATAATTCAGATAAGATCCCCAGTTTTATATAAATTGAGGTTTGAGGTAGTGATAGGCCTCAAAGAGACAGGAAGAGGTGGGATGGCAAAGGAATGCTTTTTAAAAATTTACTTATTTAATTTTTTTTTTTTTTAGTGAGGAAATACTTTCCCTGAGCTTTCATCTTTACATCTATTGGCCAGAACAGGTTCACATTCTGTATTTAGACCAATCCCTGGCAGAGGGAATGAGCTCACCTTGACCCGCATAGACCAATCAGTCTCCATCCTCTGATGTCCAAGGCTCTTCATCTACTCCCTGAACAGACCTCTGTTAGGGGGAAGAAGAAGACAATGCTGTTGGGGGATCACCCACTAGGATTGTTCCACCGTTCACGCAGAGAGCAACTGCAGGTCTCCCACTACAGCTGTGTGCTGCTTGAAGGACAGTGGAAGGGAAAAAAGACGCCATCCTCGGCAGGCAGCCTGGACTCAGTGAGCAAGAAGGAAGAAGGTCTAATTGCATGTGCTCAGTTTCCTCCCTGATCTCACCAATCAGGAAGGTCAACCCTTCTCCATTGGAAGGAATGAGTATGGGCAGGGGAACAGAGCAGGTGGTTCCCAAAGCTGTTCTGCCCGAGGGAGAGAAGATGGCAATGCCGGAGGGGTGGGAGGCTCTCCTGAAAGAGAGGAGACCCTGTGGTCTACGCCTTCCTCTCATTCCTTGTGGCACAACTAGCATTGCATCTCACTACATTCTGCATCCGATTATACGCTCTGCACATCTCTCTCTCCCTCTGGGTCCCGAGTGCCTCCAGTGGAGGGCTTTGTTCCTGGACTGCGAACCCTGCACAGCGGCTCACATGTGTCTGTGCACATAGTGAGGGCCCAGCACACAGTGTTGGATCACTCAGCTCCACCGTCCTGCATGGAGGCCTGTTGCATCTTTGATTGAGGTTTGTCCCACCAGCAGTCACCTTGTAATGATGTAATCAGAGGATTTCAAATAACTGGATAATGTGGTGGTGCTTGTTGTTCATTTATTCAGTTTTCAACACACGCATATTAAGACCCCACAGTGTGCCAGGTTTGCTCCTAGGAACTGGGATATGTCCCAGAGATGGACATGAACTGTCCTGCCTTCTGGCAGCTCCTGGTCTCCTGAAGGAAGCTGACCGGAACGTGCTGCCTCTGCACACACTAATTTGTTTCACTCGCATCCCATGACCCTGGCTGTAAGTTGTGCCTGTGTCTGTCCTCTGTAGCTGTGGAGAACCTCATCATATGGACCAGAATGGAAGATAAGAGTTAGATGGAATCAGCCAATTCCTAGCAATGTTACCTTTCCCATAATCTACTCTATATCTGTAAAATTTTCTATATCTGTAAAAGGGAAATAATAGCGGTACCTGCTTTGTAGCAATTTTGTGAGGGTTGAGTCAGATAATGCATATTCGCTCCTGGCATACACGCTAGTCACTGTCATCAGGATTTCATCTTTTAGCTTCGCCACCTCCAATAAATGCACCATTCGGGGTTAAAAATGATACCTTGCTTGCATAGAGAACACAGAATAACAGTTTGTTACTCAAAGATTGTTGCCAGATTTTAAATGGATTATGAGAGCATCTTTAAAAAAATAATAGGAATTTAGACTTAACAAGTTTTCACCAATTAAGGGTTTGTTTCATTTTTATTTAAAAAAAAATTCTGAATGATATTCATTGCAGGAGTGAATCCTACCAAAGTCAAAAAGTCTTGCTGTCTTCTAAGAGTTGGAGAAACCATCCAGTTGTTTAAACAAAGACCTGGAAATCAGCAAATAAAGCAGGCAAATGGGAATACTTATAATCATGTATGAATGTGCATGTCTTTAACTCTTGCCTTTCTAGAGTTGTCATTGAAGAGTCCTTGTATCATTATAATTGGCTAAATCAAAGCTTTTTCCTTAGTCTGGTTTTTGTCTCCTTGGGTTAAATAGTCTCATTAATCTTTCTGTTTCTGAGGGAAGGAACCCCAGGGATAACACTGTGTTGGTTGGGAAAACAAATATACATTGGACCAAATTTTAAACCAGTTCTTGGAATATCCTCCCATGGCTTTGGTACTTTCTGGAGATAGGAACATCAGACTTTAAGCTCCTTGAGGATGGAAATCTGGCTTTAGATAATTCTGTGTCTCTGGAGCTCACAGTGACTACGGTTTTGTTGGGCATAAAATTTCATGTTAGTAGTTATTTTTGCTAAGCACTTTGATCTTATTATGCAATTGTTTATTGACTTCTTGGTTGTTTTGAGAAGTCTTTTGTCCATCTAACTGTCATCCCCTCCCCTCCAGGAGTACTTCTGTTCTGAAATTGGTGTCTATTTTTCTTATCTATGTTTTTATACTTTTAGTATGATGTATACTAATAGTATTTTATGTCTTGAACCATAAAACACCAGTTTTTTTATAGATTGGAAAATATAGTTTATTTAGAAAGTAAATTCGAGAGAGAAGAGAGAGGAGATAGAGAGAGATAGAGAGAGATAGAGAGAGATAGATAGTTAGATAGATAGATAGAGAGAGAGAGAGAGAGAGAGAGAGAGTCGCCTCCCCAAGCTAGGGGAGGGAGCCAAAAGTTGGTTCTTTTAAAATATAGAAATGATTACTGTTGACATCCTGCAGTTTGCTTTTTCAAGTTACCATTATGTTTTCAATATTTATTTATGTTGATACAAGTAGATTGACTTCATTTGTTATGGTCCAAGTAATGCTCGGCTGCTCACCCTTGATACTGATCAATCAAGGGGCAGGAAACTGGTAGAAAGAAGTCTATTTCTGAGTTTGAATCCAGAGAGCAGAACTGGACTCGAGGTCGTTCTAAAATGGTTCTGCTCACCCTCCAGCCTTTTACAGTTCACTTTCATAAGTCCAGAGTTGTTAGTACCTATACATTAGCTATGTGACCAGCAGAGTATTGTATAGAACTTGAGTTTCAGCTGCGTTTATTGATAGATAGTGACATTCCTCAGTCCAGACTTCCTGATGCCAGGTATCAGAGGTATCTCATAGCTTTTATCAGTAGGGCCTGGCAGAAGCCTTAATCCAGCTTGCCATAGAGTAAAGGGAGTTTACAAGGCCTAAGACATCATGCATTATGCCAAAGTTACACAAATCACAAAACTTATGATTACATTGATACAAAAGTTATACAAATCACAAGACTTACAATTACATTGATACTATATTATTCAAACTTATGACCACTCAGAAAAAGGGAGTAAATAGGGATTTGCATCTTTAAATTGATTGGGTATAGGCTACAGGGAAGTCAAGGATCCCCTGAAGCTACTTACTGGGAGTGCATAGAAGATAAGGGGAAGCACACCACACCTTTTATTAGCTCTCAAGAATATTGATTAGGAATATACAGGAGCGCTTGAGTCCTTGCCAGGCCCTTCTCTAGGGGCCTTGGCAATATGGACAGACATTAACAGGTCTCTGTATCACATCCATTTTCACTACTGTATACTATTTCATTGTGTAACACACAATGCATTTATTCACTGATTATTATTAGGTAGTCTCTGTTGCTATTGCAAGCAGTCCTTTTATGAGCATCCTTGTGTTTGTTTCCTTGTGTGATATATAAGATGCACATTTAGAAGTGGAATGTTTCAGGTCACAGAGGATATCCAAGGGGAACCCCCAAAAATCCGGAATTATTTTTTGGAGGGCACACCCCTTGTAGTACAAGCTTCTCCCACTATGTAAGTGTTCCAGGAACCCATTGGCATCAGTGTACCAACTAACATTGTTGTGAGAGGATGCATTCAGTTTCAGTTAATTTTTTGGGAGATTCTTTCAAGGCGTTTGCCCATTTTATGATGGGTGATTTTTGAGCATACCTGCCCACAAGATGCTGAGTGAGTGTTCAGCAGTTTTTGACCAAAAACCGTATGACTCCCATGTCCCACCCTATTCACCTAATCTCACCCCACACGACTTTTTTTTTTTTGCTTCCCTGGATGAAAAAAGTTCTCAAATGGAAACATTTTGCCAATGGAAGAGGTGAAACAAAAAAACACCAGAATCACTAAAAGGCATCAAAATGAATGTGTTCAAAAACTGTTTTGAGCAGTGAAAAAAAGCATTTTGATAGGTGTGTTGTATCAAACAGAGAGGATTTTGAAGGTGACTGGAGTTTTAACATGTAAGAATAAATACACAATTTTTTATAAATAAATTCCAGGTTTTTTTGGGTTCCCCCTTGCATAGGCACACCTTAGATGTTGAGGCAACATTGATTTCCAAAGTGGCCATATGACTTTATACTCCCACCAGCTGGGCACGAGAACTCCCCTTCTTTACACTTTCATTCACCTGGACATTGTCAGACCAATGTACATGCCCTCAATCCCTGCTTTATACTTTCTCCCAACCTTATCTCCCCCCACCTTTTTTTTTTTTTTTTTGAGTTGGAGTCTCACACTGTCACCCAGGCTGAAGTGCAGTCTCACGATCTTGGCTACTGTTGCCTCAGACTTATGGGCCCAAGTGATCCTTCCTCCTCAGGCTTTCAAGTAGCCGGAACTACAGGTGCGCACCACCACACCTGGCTAATTTGTTTTTGGACTTATTATAGAGACGAGGTATCACCAAGTTGCCCAAGCTGGTCTCATACCCCTGGCCTCAAGCAATCCTCTCACCTCCGCCTCCCAAAATGTTGGGATTACAGGCGTGAACCACTGCATCCAACCTATCATCCCCTTTTTGGCAGATGATAAAACTGAGGCTAGAGGGTGGTATGCTCAGAAACTGAGTGGATAAATGAATGAATCAATGTGATGCTTTGTTTATTTATTCATTTTCTCTCCTACCACAATAGAAGTTCCATGAGTTCAAGGATCTTAGCCCTTAGCAAAGGTCTTTGCATAAAACAGATGCTCAATAGTCATTTGTTGTTTAGGGAGTGAATGAATGAACCTGGGCAGAAAACACCTGCTTTCTGTGGGAGGCTGAGGGGAGAGAATCACTGTGCTGACCCTGCAGGGCTTCAGCAGAAGAGCTCTAGCTAGCCCTGCCGCTGGAGCTGTAAGGCCTGCAGCAGGCTGGGCTAATGGAGTGGAGGAGGGGGACAGTGAAGAATTTTTTCAATGGAAATGTAAATCTGCTCAGCAGCAGCCTGACGAGAAGCTGGGGGCTGGCCTGAGTAGGATGCAGCTGGAGGGGCTGTCCATCTGGATCCCACAGGCCTCTGGATGCTGAGAGGTTATTCTTAGCCATCTTTTCTTTAGTCTTTATTTTCTCTTAATCAGGGCTCTCTTGATTTTGCAACTGAAGCCTTTTTTTCCCCCTTCTGTAAAGTAATGATTTTCCATATAGTAATTCTTTCCTTCTTTAGACTTCCCAGAGTGGGTGGGTGGTTGTTTTTGTGCTTAGACACTTTGCACATGGCCTCCCACCCAGCTCCTCCAGAGTGTTCTCATGGTTGGTGGAGACCTGCGATGTGTGCAGGGTATTTGCCCCCCTCCCTTGTTTGTTTACAACTAACTCCTTGCTGATTATTTGTTCCCAGTAGCATCCAATATGAGTGCGTTTCCTGCCCTTCCTCCTTCCGCTTTATGTGTCCTGAATTCTGCTGGATTAATTTAACTTGAGCCTTAAGAGGCAGCAAAACTGAGGGCAGGTGTCCCAGCTTCAATCCGTGGCTGCTGCGTCATAATCATAATCACCCACATGGAGACGGTGCTCCGTGGTTAACAAGCCCTGCCACATTCAGTAGCTCTTCCGTACTCAGAATCACAGGAGCCAAGGCCTCTAGGGTTTGGTGACATCCTGACATCACACAGATGAGAAGAGGAAGGGCCTAGGTTTCAACTTGCTTTGCTGATGTTAAATCCTTCACGTTTCTATCAGCTTAGGCAAGGATCACAGTCAAACGCCTTTGGGTCCATGTAGACAGTATAGATGAGAAAAGCTGGTTGGAATAGAGTGGAGTAGGGATTAGCAAGGATCGCAGAGAACTGGCCAGTGTGCCTTGCCTTGAGGTGTTAACATGCTAAACAGAGCCAGGGTACAGTGGCACGCGCAGTGTCAGTAGTCCCAGCAACTCTGGAGGCTGAAGTGGGAGAATTGCTTGAGCCCAGGAGTTTGAGGCCAGCCAGGGCAACATAGTAAGATTTGTCTCTTAAAAAAAAAAAAAAAGCAAAGCATTTAAATAGCAATGGGAAAAAAACCCCAACCATTTATTTTATCACCTACTCAGAGCCCAGTCTATAATCTACTTCTTTGTTGGTAGAAAAGGGAGAACTTTGCCTGTTACCCTTTACCAGTGGGTAGCATTTACTTGATAGCTTGGGCAGTCACACTACCTTGGTGGTAGTAAGTCTGAGGTATAGTTGAGGCGGCTTAGCATGTGAGGGATCAAATGAGTGATCTGTTGCTTTTAGAATGGTATTATAGACCCAGGTATGTACAGATGCTGATGCCCGTCATTGCTCCTCCCTCAGCATTCTCACGTAGTGGGTATTCAAAGTAATATTACATTAATGGTTGTGCAAGCCTCTGAGGCCCTTATTCACAGTCCTGGTCAAAGGTTCTACTTCTTCCCCACCTCTTTCCTACCTTTTTCATCCTCTTTGAAATCATGGGAACTGGTTGCTCAAGTCTACATGCTAAGAGACGGTGACAGTGACAGAGAGGTGGGCAGGCCCTCCAAAGGGACCCCAAGCTTACCTTCTCAACTAGGGCAAGGGCATGGAGAAAAGAGAGAGAGCATGGCTCATGCCTTTAAGTAGAGTAACTCTGGCCACTAGGAACAGGTGGCCTAGTGAAGGTCATGGTGTTGGTTAATCAGATACAAACTTCTCTTTTGAGAGGAGTTAGGGAAGTGGTCGGGTAAGGTGGGACTAGTAGGGGAACAGGGGCTGAAGTCTATCCTTGACTCTAATTGGAACGGTGGTTAAGACTGTGCTCCCAGAGAATGCAGATTGACACCTAACAGCTCTATGACCTTGGCCTGGTCATTTGATCTCCTTCCTTACACCTTGCTCCACAAAAGGTGGGTAACTGCAGTGGTGCCATGGATTAACTGAGGTAGGCATGGATTTTGGTCAGTGAAGGTGTTATTTTTGTTGCTTTGAGTTCTGCCTCTTTGCTGTACTCTTGAGCTTCTCATTTTAGCTAGAAATGGAGGAAGCCTTCAAGTGCTGGCAGAAAGAATATGGAGGGAATAATTCATAGAACAAGACATGACAATATTCTGCCTGCCAATTTTTCCTCTTCAGAACTTGCCACTTGCACAAATGCCCTGACTCCGTCTTTTTTTTCTTTTTTTGAGTTGGAGTCTCACTCTGTCGCCCAGATGGGAGTGCAGTGGCCGCTCCCAGCCACCGCAGCCTCGACCTGCTGGGCTCCGGCGATCCTTCCGCCTCAGCCGACTCTGTCTTTTTTCCTCCAGCTGTACACCCTTGGGTGACCCCAGTGAGCTGGAATCCTGGACAAGGTAGCTGAGACTCTGCTGATTGGGTGCTAGCTCTCCAATATGCCTTTTATGTGGTGGTACTGTGATTTCTCTCTAAATAGTTACTCCAACTTAATGGCCATTCGGTGGAAACTTCCCCTAAGTAGTTTTCTCATTTGTCTTCATGTGGTTTCTTGTGGGACAAAAAAATTTTAAAAGGCAAATTCTTTTATCCGAACACAATGTCACTGTGCCCCACCTCAATCTTTAGAGTTTATTTTCTTTGTTGTGTTTCACATATATCAATGCAAAACAGCTTATAGTAGATATTGCCTAGGCATAGAATTAGGTTCTTATGAATGTGAAGTATGAGGTTCTTATCAACGGGCAAAAGTAGAATTGAGAGACTGTATCATATACTTAGAAACTGATTTATTCTTCCTTTTCCCTCTCATAATGTTTCTGCTGAGACCAGTTGACAGAGTAAGAGGCATGGAAAAAGCATGGATAATTCTGAAATGCAGATAATTCACTAATTATGTGTATTTTAGAATGGATTCAGTGATACAACCTTGGAGATGATCTCTCTCTTTCCTTCTTTCCCTCTCTCTCCCTCTCCTTCTCTCCCTCTCTTTCCCTCTCCTTCCTCTCCCTCTCCCTCACTCCTCTTTTTCCTTTCCCACATTTGTAGCCATTCCTTCCTGGCTCAGCCCAGAAGAAAACCTTGACAGGAGCAAAGGGTATTGCCTATAGAATGATGATACCCAGGTGCTAGTTCCAGCTCTGCCATGTCCTACCTGAGTGGTCGCCATCCCTCTGGCTCTCAGGTTCCTTACGTATAAGATAAGTAGGAGACATCTGAGACTAAAGAAACTCTGTTTTTATTACCCTTCAGATTTCTCCTTGCCAGCTTGGGACCTGGCAGGCCCCAGTAACTGGTCACTTAGATAATCCCCAAGCAGATAAATGCCTGCAGGATAACTGAGAATTACCTCTAATTACAGCAGAGTCCAGCCACTCCAATAGACGCTGGTGATTTTGGCTGCTTCCCGGAGCCACCAGCCAACCCAGAGATGAAGCTGGCTGGAGAAGCCGATGGATATGTTGGAAAGGCCAGCATCATCTCTAAACACAGCATCTGGGAAATGCCCATGTCCCCAGGAGGAGGTCACTGAAACCCTTCACTTGGTGCAGTGCAGAGAGTCAGGCAAACCAGGTTCTGAGTCCTGACCCTGCCACTTACACCAGCCGTGTGACCTTGGGCAAGTTCTCTGGCCCCAAATCATTTCCCTCCTCCATAGAACAGGGTGGCAACATATACACCTTGCCAAAAGTGTAGTAAGGATTAAGGATTCTGGTGGCCTCACAGTGCCTATTAAGTAGAGGTCCTCAACTTAGTAAATGGTTGTAGCCGTGGCTATAACCTTGTTCCCTTCATTCACAGGAGTCTCTCGCGGGGTACTAGAGCTCAGGGCTCCTCCCCATGGCGGGGAGCACTGGCTCCTAGCCCGAGGTGCAGCCGTGCCAGGGAGCCTGGTACAGAGATGCTGCTGATGGAGATGCTGATTACATTCCCTGATGGAGGAGCCTCAGCATTCTGGGCCAGAGCAGGAGGGCCAGCAATATTTAGCCCAAGCTGCTTGGATCCGTAATTAAGTTATTTTCCCAAACTGCCATTTCAAGGTCTCACCCTCTTTCCTCACCTCTCTCTGGTCCCTTCTCTCAGGGTCCCTGCCAGAGAAGGGGTTTCCCTTTCCCTCTCCCCATCCCGAAGGAAGGTGACAGAGGGAGGAAGAGGCGGTTTTTATTGCAGAAGATGCAGCTAAAACCCGCCCTGGCCATTCAAGGTAGCTGCAACCCCAGCCTGGAGGCTCAAGTCTCCGCGCACGCCCTGTTTCTTGGCAAAGGCGAGCTCGCGACTCAAACCTGTCTCTTCCTCCGTCCTTTATCCAGACAGCTCGCAAGTGCTTTGCTGGGAAGGGCGATTAAATGGCACTTCGTGTATTTTTCCATTTTGTTCACCTGGTAAAGATAAGACAAAACAAAACAAGAAAGGCCCAGGATCGAAGTGTCATGTTTTAAAAGGGGCGAGGGGGCGTCACATGACTGCGAGTAACTGATTGAGCCAAGTGGCTGCAACTCGGAGTTTGCGGCAGAGCCGCCCCCTCCCGGCGGGGGCGCTGACGTCACGGAAAAGCC
>NW_007259902.1:224102-261088 GCF_000164805.1 Carlito syrichta
GCGGCGGGCAGGCACGGCGGGTACGCACGGCCGGCACCGCGGAGTCTCCCTGCGCTCGGCGGCCCCGGGATCCCAGCGCGGAGCCACGCGACACGCGGACGCACCGACGCCCACCCGGCCGAGCCGAGTAAGGGGCCACCCGGGGTGGGGGGAGCGTGTCTGCCGGCGCCGCGGGGAGGGAGTGGTTGTTTCCGGCCCGCAGAACTTTCGGAGTTGCGAAAAGAGCCCCCAGGACGTGCCGTCTGCGCCCTGGTTTTTCTGGGAGGGGGCAGAGCTTCAGGGGCGACGGTGTCGCCTCCCATCGGCAGGTTCCTTGGCTCAGGTTATTGGGAGGGTCACCTCCTCCTTCAGATCGCGGGTCGTAGGGCGCGCGATGCTTGATGCTTTGGTTGTTTCGATGTAAGTCAGCCAACTAGCTTTTAAGACGAAAAAGAACCGGGTTAGTGGGAGGTGTAGGGGTGTGGAAGGTGGGGTGAGGGTGAGAGGGGGGTGTGAGTGCATTTGCCCTTCTCGCGAGGGGATCTTGTTGATTTGGATGTGAATACTTCCACTCATCTCAACTAGCCTGGGAAAACAGACCTCTGGATAAGGCGAGACAGTCTTGCAAAGAGAAAGTTGTGGCGAAGTTGTTGAATGTCATTTAGGAGAGTCTTTGGCCTTCTGATTTGCTTCAAGAAGTTGAGACTCTGAGTTGAATTAAAGAACTCTCAGAGTGGCCATGGTTTGAAACAAATGAAGCACTTTGTCTGCAGATTTGATAGGTCTCAACATGAACAGGTCATTCCCCTGCCAGGATGACTAGAATTGTGACTGGGGTGGTTTAAAAATGGCATCTGTGGGCAGGAGGGCAGAGCAGAGGCATAAACCCCAAACAGAAATCCCCCGACCCCCAATAAGGGTCTGTTCGGGCAGCTGGAGACCATCAAGGCGACTTGACTAAACATGGAAGTTCCAATAAGTGCCCGTCCAGTCCAGCCAGGGGTAGTGATGTCATTGCCACGTGTTTCCCACCCAGGCACAAACGCCTGCTGGACCGTGGTGCAATTAAGAGCCAAGTTTAGAAAAGAGCCGCTAACCTGGCCCGCTGGTCCCCAGCAACACCGACTTGTTGCTGTTCAAACCACCTCTGAAGGCTGTTAGCTCCTTCCAGCTGCTTGTGTGCCAGCTTGGAGCGGGGATCCCAAGACTTCTTTGAGGATGGAGGAAGCCCATGGGCAGTGGGCAGTGCTAAGGGTATGTTTTCCTCTGTGAAAGGGACAGCCTGCTTGAGCAGACTGGTTACTAATAGTGCGTTTGTGTGTCTAGTTGAAAGCTGGGCTTGTTGAGGTTTGGGGACTCTTTCATTGGTGTTTCGTATATTAGGGACACTTGTGTCTCGCCCCATCTAATTAAATATCACTGATGACCGACCGTGTGTTTGAGCACCCTGAGCTCTCTTGCTTATGCGTCCTAATGCCGGCATCTTGGCTGTTCTGCTCCCTAGGACCCAACGATGACTCTGAATAATGTCACCATGCGCCAGGGCCCTGTGGGCATGCAGCCACAACAGCAGCGCTGGAGCATCCCTGCCGATGGCCGGCATCTGATGGTCCAGAAAGAGCTCCACCAGTACAGCCACCGCAGCCGCCACTCTGCTGCCCCCGAGGACCACTGCCGCCGAAGCTGGTCCTCCGACTCCACAGACTCAGTCATCTCCTCTGAGTCAGGAAACACCTACTACCGGGTGGTGCTCATAGGGGAGCAGGGGGTGGGCAAGTCCACTCTGGCCAACATCTTTGCGGGTGTGCACGACAGCATGGACAGCGACTGTGAGGTGCTGGGAGGTAGGTGGCCCTGCCCTTGTGGGCTCCTGTCACATCATCAGTGGTCCAGAGTGAGAGCGGTTGGGTCATTTATCTCTAGAGTTGGAAGTTGAGGTTATGTGTTCTGGATATTGGCTGGGGGGAGCTGACACCTCAGAACAGTCTTGGCACAGGCTGGGGGTGGGGGGCAAGAGTTTTGGGAAGGGGGAATGCTTGTAGATAGGACCAATATCCATTGAACTTGAGCCAGAAAGGGAACTTCTTAGGTTCCAATTCTAAATGGGCTGGGAAAGACTGATTTGAAGAGGGCAGAGCCAGAGGGTTAGGATCCTACTTCTGACCCGAACCTTCTTTCCAGAGCTCAGTAAAGACCTTTTCCCATGGTTATACCTAAAGCCAAACCTATATGAAAAACTGTTAAGATGCATTGATCAGTTTATTTCCAATTATAAAAATTTTTGAGGTTATAAAATGGTTCAAAATTCTATATTTGAAGTAGTACATTTAAAAAATTTGAAATATAACAATGACGATAAATATTTTATGTAGAGTCTTACAGTTTTTCAAGATGATTTATTCAAGTTAATTTTCCTTATACAATCTCATTTCAAGTATTTATGTATCAAAGCCTTACCATTTCCAAACTGTTTTGTGGTGATGTTGTCTCATAAATGCATGTATTCCTCAACTATGGGTAAGCACAGGCCTATACTCTGGGAAGTAATATGAGGATCCCAATAGCCGATAGCATCCATAAAGTGTCTTTCTGCCATGGTTTCAGTCTTAGCATACATGACCAGGGTAGCTATGTGTCCCTATTTGCAGTGGCAGAAATGAAGGAAGAACCGTCCAGTGCTTGCCCAAGTCACATGGTCTGTCCATACTCTCAGTTGCGACTCACAACTGACTCACAGACTTACAGAGTAGGAAGATGTCTTAGTGATGACTCAGTCTCCCCTCTCTTTGATGCATATGAGTTCTGTTCCTTCCTACCAACAACCCATTTGATCTGAAGATTTTATTCTTTTTGACTGTCTCAGTGTCAAGGAGTTTGCTGTTTCATGAGGCAACTCGGGAACTGGGCTAGAAGTGATGACTCATTGATGTAACATCGATTTCTCTCTGGAATCTCACCAGAGTCAAAGGAAAAAGGCAGCCAGTGTTGTACAATTGATTCTTTCTTTGTAAAGGTTGGGAGATGACTTGCTAGAAGAAAGGAAAGGAGGAAGGAACTGACATTTGGAATAGACATTTGCAATGGGAGAGGCACTTGATTACATGCCTTTTGTTTGCTGCTGTTTATTTTGGTCCTCACAAAATTCCTGTTCTTGTGAGTAAACTGAGTCTCAGGAAGATGAAGTTGCTTGTTTAGAATCACACAGAGGGAAAACTGAGTTTAGAGTTTGAATTTTCTAATCTTAGTTCAGTGCTTTCCATTGTTCATTTTACCATTGATTGGGAACCTGCTAGGTGCCAGGCACTGTGCCAAGTACTTCCCACACATGTTTTTGCTAATACTTGCAAAAATAGAACCAATTTGGTATGAATATCCCTATTTTACAGGCGGAGAAATGGAGGCTTACAAAAGCCAAGTGACTTGCTCAGGGTGGAAAAGTTAGTACATGGTGTGTCCAGGATTCAAACCTAGTTGTTGTTGAACTCAAATTCTGTGTTCTTTCATTGTCCCTGGCAGCCCCATGATTTAGCTTCCAAAAACTGTTAAGTACTGCAGCTCTTTGGGGGTATCAGCCATATGCCTGGCTCTGTTCTGAGCTCTGGGGTATACAGTGATGGATGAGGTATGCCATACCCTCTAAGTAAGTGACTGTGATACAGAGTCTGGAAAAATTAGTGATTACCTTAAAAAGCAGCAAGAAAGTTCTTTGGGGGCTTACATGAGAAAGATCAACTGAGAGTTATTTTTTGTTTTCAAGAGGGAGGAATTGAAAAAGTTAATGTGTAGTAGACTTTCAAAAATGTTTGTCCATTAGAATGGAATGGTATCAGTCGGGTTCGGTGGCTCAGCCTGTAATCCCGTGCCTTGAGAGGCTGAGGTGAGTGGATTGCCTGAGCCCGCGGGTTTGAGACACGCCCGGGCAACTTGGTGAGACAACATCTCTACAATAAATAAAAAAATTAGCCGGGTGTGGTAGTGCGCGCCTGTAGTTCCAGCTACTTGTAAGGCTGAGGTGGAAGGATCTGCCAAAGCCCAGCAGGTCGAGGCTGCGGTGGCCGGGAGCGGCTACTGCACACCAGTCTGGGTGACAGAGTGAGACTCCAACTCAAAAAAAAAAAAAAAAAAAAGAATGGAATGGTATCTGTCCAGAAGGTGATATCTCCATTGGCATAAAGTGTTAAGAAGACTGACTCATACCTGGAATTTGGAAAGGCAGCCTTCCCAAATATTTAGGAAATCTGTTTGAAGCAAGAGGGAGAGGAAGAGAGATAATCCTTATTTCCTCAAACAGATAATTTTTGACAGTGAGAAGTTTCTCAGGTTCCCCTTCTATCTGATGTGTCCTATTTGAGTAACTTAATTTATAACTAGGATTATATTCTTTATCTGTAGATCTTGTTGGAATCACTAGTTGGCTTTATGTTTCCCAGGATGAAAGTTTTCCAAGGCACATCCCTTCCTTGTTTTTTTTTCTAGCATTAACCATAAGAAAAAAAAATCTACACAATATTGTTATCATTATTTCTCCTAATAAAGATGAATGTTGGTACAGTTATATTGCAATGATCTTATGACTTTCTGTACACATTTAATGCTATTCATTCATTCCTATGTAGTTACTTGTTGAGGTACTCTGGGGACATGCAAAGAATCCTGGGACTTCTTCCATAGTGATGTGGGTAGTATACAGTAGAGCATACTATTACACCAACTATAAGTCAAGATAGACGTGATAAATGTTGCAAAAGTGGCATAAGGAGGATGCTGCAGAAATTCAGAGGAGAACAGATGACCTGTGGATATCAGAAAAGGCTGTGAATATCAGAAAAGGCTTTCTGGAAAAAGTAGTCTCTGAGCTGGACCCTAGGGACAGCTAGAATTTGGAAGTCCTGAGCTCGGTGAGGAGGCACTCCACACACACACAGCACTGAACTTGGAGTCTGATGAATGGGTACTCTGGCCTCAGTTCTGACACTGACACTTAGGTGTGTACTCTTGAATAGGCCACTTAACCTCCTTAAGCTGCCTCATTAGTGTAATCAGGGTAATACCTCCTTCATAGGGTATTATGAAGATTAAAGGAGATAACATATTAAGCATATAGCATAGTGCCTGGCGCATAGTAAGTGTGGAATGAACATCAGTTAGAGCTGATTCTGAATTCACTGTCTCCTTTTGATAGACTTATCTTCCCAAACTGATGGTTCCGTTGTTTGTAACCCTGCTCATTTTGGTCACCTTTGGCTGGAGCTCTTTGAGTTGTGCAGAGGAGATATAAGCCACTAGGAAAGGACAGGCATTGTTTAGAGAAGGCATTTCTTCCAAAATTCCTTGGGATCTCTTGGGAGACAAAAACTGAATGCAGGTGAAAGTGTTTTTTTTGGGGGGGGGAGGAGGAGGGAGGCTGGAGCCTCAGAACTTCTGAGGAGCTGCAGGATCCAATTTCAGCATGAAACAGATGCCTATGTGGGTTCCACACACAGCACTTGAGCCAGTCTTGGGCAGGAGGGGTCTCCAAGCACAAGTAGTGTTAGAGAAAAACATATTAACATAGTAGGACTTCACTTAGGACTATTGCATGCAAGAACATATGGGGATTTTTGGCCAATGAGCAAGTTGGAGGTATGGGGTCAGTGTATGGAAAATTACTAAGAGAAGACATCAAGGTTAAGGGGCATTCTTGCTAAACTGAAGTAACAATTCTTGTTGAAGTCAGGCTTAGACATCAAAGGTGGGGGATGAGGAATTTGATCAGATACTAAACGTGGGGGAGTCTCATGAAACTAACCTCAAAGGATTCTAGCTAAAATTATATTCTTGCAAGGACAGACACAGAAGCTTAAGGTGGAGGTCTGGTAGAGACGAGGCTCCAGAGGACCAGATGAAAGTTTGGTCAAGGAGAGTGACTTTGTCAGGGGATCAAATGAGGAAAGACAAACAGAGGTTCATTGGTCCAGGGAAAATGGCTGCTGACTACAGTTGCACTGTAGAACCTCCTTCTGGCCCCATCAGGATGATTTCTCTTGCTCACCTAGAGTGGGAGTGGACATGCCCAGACCCAGGCTACTGAAAAGCCTCACAGGTTGATCCCTCAACTCTTTCTCCACACACCTCTACCCAAGAGCTCTCCTAGAGTTGGGTATTATTTTATGTCCCCTCTCATCATCCGATTAGCACTTGGAAAGGGTAAAAGATGAGCTGAGCAGCTCTGGGAGGAAGACAAACCTCAAGCTTTGGTTACTCCTAGGCTTGGGCTAATTAGCAAAAGGCCATCAAACAGGGCAAATGTATGTTGGAAGAGTCCTGGGGCATGGAACCAGGGTTGATGCATAATCCCATGTGTGGAGAGTTGGCAGGGCAGGTGGCATGTGCACAAACCGGGGAGGAGATGTGTTGTTTTAGGCTCCCAGGTCTCCAACACAGTGACTTTCAGTCAGAGGTAAGGCCAGACAGAGTGACCCTGTCAGGAAGCTTCCAGAAGAGCAAAGCATCTTGCTTCTACTTCCACAGCTGTAATCCTTAGGCCACTTTTTTCTCTAGACTTGTTCTGATTATCTCTTAACCCTAGAGAAAGTTTGGGTTTTCTTGTTTTTCCTCACCTCTTGGAACATGACATGTGTTTATTTGAATAACTGGGCACTGAAGCAAGCCCCCTTTTGGGTGGTGAGTGGTGGGCTGAGGGCAGAGAAAGAATTTTCTGAGTAAGATAAGATAAGGACTCTGGCAGAAAGGGGCTGTCAGCCCTCACTTCCTCTTCTTTGTTGCCCAGGCTCTGATGATTTCCATTGGGTTGTCTACATTTGCATGATGAGGTCATGAGGAGCTACCCCCCACAGTGTGCCAAGCAATGTGTCCCACTGTGATCTCATTCATGCTGCTTATTGTGGACTTGCCACCCATGATGGGCATGTTTTAATCCCCCAGTGGGAAACAATTAGCATTGATTAGAAGAGTGACATTTTAGGGGGTGGGGAAACTGACAGAAAGACTGAGCCTCCCTGATGTATGTTGGAAGGCAATCCTCTCTTAAGCTAGGATTTACTTGTAGTAGGAAGTGCTGAGTGTGGCAAGAACTAGCTTCCCCCACTTGAAGAAGTGATGACGACAGCTAACATTTTTTGAGTTTCTACTTTGCATACAGACTTAATATATATGATGGTCACGTAGCCCTAGGAATAGATGCTATTATCAATCCCATTTCACAGATAAGGAAAACCGAGGCTCGGAGAGCTTAAGAAAGTGGTCTAGAGCCACAGAGTGAATAAGGGGTGGCACCCAGATTCTAGTTTAGGTTTGCTTGTGCGTGCAGCCACAATGCGATATTTATCATTCATTCACAGGACAGATCTTTAGTGCGCAACCTCAGTGTACTAGGCACTGCCCTGGTATGGCACAGATGCAAATCTCTGCCCTAACACTCTGAGGGCAGAGGGGCAGGAGGGTCAGAAAAATAATAAAATAAAGTAAGTTAAAAGCATTGAGTGTTAGGTGGCTGTAAGTGCAATGGAGAAACGTAAAACAGGGAAGGGGTGAGGAATGTTGGTAGGAGAGGTGTTGCGATTTTAAATGAGTGGTCAGGAAATGCATCCCCCAGAGGGAGGTGAGAGAACAAGCCTTGTGGATATCTGAGGGAAAAGATTCCAGGCAGAAGGAACAACAAGTAAAATAATAAATCATTATGAAAATCATAATTTTCAAATAATGAAATTCAAAACAGGAAACCACACTGTGGAAATAGAATGGGGATGGACTCTACTGTCTCAGGCTGATGGGAATCCCTCTTGCAAAAATCCTAGGATACCCCCTGCCCACAGATTTTTCCACACTGAAGCTGCTTTGGCCCGTTGTACCGTACTGCATTCACCCTTCACCTACCCACAGTCCGGGTTCCAGTGCAGGGAGGAAAGTTTCCATTACCAAGCAGAGCTGGAGGCTGCGCTTTTGCTGTGCTCAAGATGGAAAAGCAAGCCCGTTTCTTCCTGGGGAACTGTTTTTTGGTTTTTTTTTTTAAAGGAAGAAAGCTATAGCCAAAAGAGAGAGAGAGTCTCGAGATTTTTCCTTGCACTTCTCCAAAGAGGAGAAATGTCTCTGTGCTCCAAGCTCCTGAAATTGCCAGTGAATGTTCAGTACTGACCACTGAAAGGTACAGAGGATTTCCACATCAGGCTTATGAAAATGGGCTTACAGTTCCACTGGGCAGTTAATATTTTCTCATAGTCTCATCCAATCCAATTAAATCTGAGTCCAAAGCTCTTCTGTGAGTTGATCCTCCTAAGAGATTTTTCCACATAAAAGGCCCAGGAATGATGAAAACAAACGCCTTTTACTTTAAATAGTTTAGTAATACACATTCAAGAGATGTAGATAGGTGTTCTGTGTAGTAAGTACCTGAGGAGTATATACGTAGAATGTCGAAGGTTGACAAAATAGTAATTTGCCTCTGCAAAATCTGTATATTCACATAATTAGCTGCATATTTAGTAAGTTTATGTTCTAGTATAATTTTCTAGACTCTAATATCACTGTTCTTTCTTTTCTAGAAGATACATATGAGCGAACCCTGATGGTTGATGGGGAAAGTGCAACAATTATACTCCTGGATATGTGGGAAAATAAGGTATGCTGAGCCAGAAGCTCTCTGAATTCCTTCAGGGCTTGCCTTTCAACAGGCTGTTTGTTGTGAGGCTGACCTTGCCCTCTATAGCTGGTGTTCCAGATGAGGTGGGCTCATTTTCTTGGTCAAAAGCATTTACTTGTGAAGAATGAGACTATTCTAAGGAACAGGTCATTTACAAACAAGTTCTGAATAACAAGCAAGTTACAGTGATTTGCTCTTAGTTCTATTAAAAAACACAAAAAAGTGTATTTGTTTTAAGGAAAATGCAAACAAACTTGGACAGTTATTTTATTTTTGTTTTTGTTTTTATTTTTTGAGTTGGAGTCTCACTTTGTTGCCCAGGCTGGAGTGCAGTGGCACGCTCACGGCCACCCCGGCGTCAACCTGCTGGGCTTCAGCAATCCTTCTGTCTCAGCCTTCCACGTAGCCGGAACTACAGCCGCCCGCTACCATGCCCAACTAATTTTTTATTTATTGTGGAGTTGCCTGGGCTGGTCTCGAACCCGCAGGTTCAGGCAATCCACTTGCCTCTGCCTCCCAAAGTGCTGGGATTATGGGCTGAGCCGCTGAGCCCGGCCTGACAGTTTTAAACTACATAAAACATCTCATATGAACTTGACATTCTCAGTACTAGTCTCCTGTGTTTGATTTTTAAAGATTTTGGACTTCTGAGCACATGTGCTAGAACTTCTGTTTATTGAAAACCCTCCTATTCTCACAAAAGTATTCTTAATTTCATCACTTGGGAAAGGCAAAAGGGAGGTTTTGGGAAATCAGAAAAGGCTCATTTTTGGTAGGTTGTCTAGAAATTGGAAATACTGTTTGGCAGAGTAGGTGTGTAATCAACTCAAGCTGCAGAAGATATTGGCACAAATATTATACAGCAGGAGTCCCCAAACCCTGGGTTGTGGACCAGCATTGGTCTGTGGTCTGTTAGGAACCAGGCTGCACAGCAGGAGATGAGCAGGGTGAATAGAGCTCCCCTCCTGTTAGATTAGCAGTAGCATTAGGTTCTCATAGGAGCACGAACCCTGTTGTGAACTGCGCACACAAGAGATCTAGGTTGAGTGCTTTTTATGAGCGGCTACAAATATAGATTAACATTAGCAGTGAGGTTTGACTGTGCATCCCCTCACCCCCATCTGTGGAAAAGTTGTTTTCCACGAAATCAGTCCCTGATGCCAAAAAGGTTGGGGACCACTGCTATATGGGCTAGCAATGCTTACAGCCCCCAGACATCTTGTAGATATGGAAGACCAATGCATTTTGAGGGGTTGGAAGCAATTTTCTTTCATTCTTTATCTGCACGCATACTTTAGGATGCACATATTGTTTCTTTGCAAACTGACACTTCATTCCCTGGGCCAACTTGACCTCATGGAAGATCTTATTGTTTCATTAGGGAGAGAATGAGTGGCTCCAAGACCACTGCATGCAAGTCGGGGATGCCTACCTGATTGTCTACTCAATCACAGACCGAGCGAGCTTTGAGAAGGCATCTGAGCTGCGAATCCAGCTCCGCAGGGCCCGGCAGACAGAGGACATTCCTATAATTTTGGTTGGCAACAAAAGCGACTTAGTGCGGTGCCGGGAGGTGTCTGTATCAGGTAAGAAGAGTGGTGCCAATACTGTAGAAACCATCTCTGGATCACATGCATTTTCCTTCAATTTCCTCTTTCAGGGCAGGGACATTAAGCTGCTGCATGGAGTTTTAGCTGTACCTCTAAGATGTCCTGCAGTCCCAGTAGGTGTCTCCATGCTGATTGCTCCCTTGTTCATCTGGTCTACCTGCAGGATTCCAGTCTCCCTACCCCCAAGGAGTTTTCTGGAATTCCCCAGGGAGTTTCCAATAGTTCAGGGGGAGTGAAAGTAACATCTTCATGGAAGAAAAATGGAGAACTCTTACTTAGGGGGAACTGCATGGAAGTTTCATGGAGAAAAAGAATTCTACTCTGGCTGCCTCTGGTCCCTGTAAGCCCTGGAAACTGCCATCTACCCCTGCCCCCCATCCCCTGCTTCCTAAATTTCAGTTAGGGCATCAGTCTGACGGTGTCACATATACTTCAGGGATAATTCCTGTTTGCTGAGTGGGCCCCCAAGTACTTCTAGAGCCTCTGAGATTTTATTGGCTTAATACAGATGTGGTTCCAAGTACAATTGTAAAAATAAAATACTGCTGTGCCAGGCCCTGCTGAGCAGGAAAGAAATAAAGACTCATAAAGACAATGTATACAACTAGTTTAAGAATGTCTTTCTACTAGGACGTGACTGTCTACGGTAATCATTTCTTTTTTCAAACCAAAACTTGACACATGGTCTTTGAACACAATCAAATATTTGAAGTTAAGACAGTTGCAGGAAACTTTGCATAGCTTATTGTAACTATGTTATATATTTGTAAAATTCAAAATATCTCATCATAGACTTTTTTTTTTTCCAAGAGAGGAAAGCCAAGTAGTAGAATTCTTATTTTCAATTCAGGGAACTGAGTCGGGAGAAAGAGTTAAGAATATAGGTTGGAGAATTAAGCAGGCCTAGATTCACTGCCACTTACAGGCTGTATGAACTCCTTCAAGTTTTTTAAAGACCATCCTTGCCCCAAATTTCTTTATCTATTTGACAGGAATAATAAATGTGCTTTCCAAGATTGTTGTTAGCATTGAAAACAATATTTATAAGAAACTTAGCCTAGTCCTTGGCCCATAGTAAGTCTGCAGTAAATTAACACAATGGCTTTTACTGTTATAATGAATATCACTGTGTTTGATGCCTTCAGACAGTGAATTTAGGGCCCATGCCCCCTGCTTCTAGGGATACTCCAGTGAACTCTTTCCTTCTATTTATACTATTTATGCCCTGGGAGGGCCTGTGTCGCAGTGGCCTCCTCCATGCTCTGTATATGTGACTAACTTAGAGATACCTGGGGGAGCCATCCAACTTGACTGTGTGCTGCAGGGCCATATTCTGCAGCCCCTCTGACTTCCCTCTTCCCTCCTTTGCGTCCTAGAAGGGAGAGCGTGCGCTGTGGTGTTCGACTGCAAGTTCATCGAGACCTCTGCGGCTGTCCAGCACAATGTGAAGGAGCTGTTTGAGGGTATTGTGCGGCAGGTCCGCCTTCGACGGGACAGCAAGGAGAAGAACGAGCGGCGTCTGGCCTACCAGAAAAGAAGGGAGAGCATCCCCAGGAAAGCCAGGCGCTTCTGGGGCAAGATCGTGGCCAAAAACAACAAGAATATGGCCTTCAAGCTCAAGTCCAAATCGTGCCATGACCTCTCTGTGCTTTAAGTACCCAGAGTCACCCAAATGTCCACCTGATGGACATCATTGAAGGCCATTGGGGCCGATAATCTATATTAGATTGAATACCTGAGTATTATTAGATGTGGCTTCCCCCATTGCAGCCAGGAACTTATGTATTAGCCTCACGGGCAACATGATGCATGGGAAATGAAAGAGCTTTTGTCAAGAGTCAGTATTTATTTACAGGAAAAGCCTGACCTTGCTACTTGAACACCCAAGACTCATTAGAGGATGTGTTTGGTGTTCAGATATGTTTCTTCTCTCATTTAGATAGTAGAGAATGGATGCTTACAGAAGAATGCCTAGAACAAGAACTTCTCATCATTAACATTTTGCCAAATGTTCCAATGGGTCATAAAAAAATGTGACTGTGAGTCCAATGGGTCATAAAAAAATGTATAGAAAAGCTGTGTCAAAGGGTTTATTCCAAGAAGGGAGAACTTTCTATGTACCTTATATCTATGGAGCTAGAATTGTAGAATTGGACTTACCAGAATCATGATTATTATTGCTCCATCAAACTGTGAAAAGAAATGATGACACTTGCTGAAACTAAAGCTTAGCAAACAAGTTTTGTTCAATGCCCACAGAGATTTGTAGGATTGGGAACTGATATATGTACCACTTGTAGGTTCAAATTTATATCTTATGTGTCTTATTGTTTTTTATTTAGGGGAAAGTTATTGGAATCAAATTCTACTTAGTCAAACCACCTTTTATGTTTTATTATTTTTGAAATCATGGAGCCATCATACAATTATTTTTAAAATCAGAAGTATTGATACCCTGGAGTGCAAAATGTCACTTTTTAACATATAATCAAAAGTCTGAATTTTTATAAAACACATGACATAAAAACTTCCAGTACTTTGGGTTGACCCTTGTATGCCACAGCTCTGCTCTATTTATTATTATTTTGCAAAATAACCATTTTAACGTTTGATAAAAGCATATTTATGACCATATTTCTTATAAGAAAAATGTTCATTTTATTACCATTTTATATCTTTTTCAAAATATGCAAGTTTTTACTTATATGTCTTATAATAAAAGAAATAAAATGTTGAAAAAAAAGGCATTCTTAAATGTTTTTCCTCCCCAAATAAGATAATCATGATGATTTTTCTATAACCTTTAGAGTAAGCACATTCTAAAGAGACATGCCTGTTGTTTTATTTCTTTTCCTCATGAGTGGCAGACCAGTCATTCTCTGTTTTAGAGATTATCTTTGACATCTCTGCTTTGGAATCACGATTCACAGTAATGCAGAGTTATTTTTGGCTGATACAGTTGGGAAGTATTTGGGGTCATCGCAATGCTAAGTTATAGTAAAAGCCAGATTGACCTTTTACTTTGCTCTGGCAAATGCCTGGATGAACAGATGGGCTGAGCTTTGCTCCCTGGAGGCTCATGGTCTTAAGCTTGACTAAGGCATTAGAGGAAGTCATAAAGGATTAGGGGAAAATAAAAAAAGGAAACTAGTAATTTCCAGCCTGAGATCTAGCCAGGCAAGGCTTTAACCAAATTCTCCTCTCTGACATTAATACGATTTGACGTTAATCACTTGGCATCTCTCCAACAGCGGTGTGCAGCCCTTTGCAGGAACGGGACTTCCTGGTGTTTCCCTTTCACATTTTCTCTGGCCCTGCATGCACTCCCTTTTACTCATGTCCCTCTCTTTCTGCGTTTGTAGTCAGACACACACTGATGATGATGATCTCGGGACCTCAGACATTCCTTAAAGCAACACAGTTTAAGATGCATTTCTACTCTGGTTTGCTGGTCCCTTTTCCAAGTTGGGAGCAAAGGTTCCCATCTCTAAACACTTTGCATCTTTGAATTGTTCCAAAAAATAGTACAGGAAGGTGTTAAGTGTGAAGATTTAGGTTATACGGATCTGGGGTGAATCTTGGCTGTGCTATTCAGCATCTGTGGCTTTTGGAGTAAAGGTTAAACATTTCTAGCCATCAGTTTTCTCATCTGCAAAGTGGGGTTGCTAATAATACCCGTTTTGTAAAGTTGTTGTGAGATTAATATCTTTTATTCTGCCATACAATAAAGAACTCAAGGGCTCATCAAACAGGTGGAAGATCATTTTGAGATATTTCTTAGGGTGTGAGAAGCAAGACACAGATTCTTAAAAAAACAAGCTAAATAAAAATAAGGTAATTATTTTTTAAAAAGAACTCAAAGAATGTCAGTTTTCATAGTTGTACATCTTGCATTTTGCATAATTTAGACTTCTATTTATATGTCTGTTTTCCCCAATTTGAATGGGAACTCCTTCAAATCAGGGACCACTGCTGCTTTTCCCTCCTTACCCCTCCACTCTTCAGTGTGGTGCCCTGAAGTGGGATTTTCATAACTGTTTCTTCTTGAATTTCACAGATCCTTCCATAGTTCAGGAAGGTCAATGATTTGTCCAGATTTGTTCAGATGTTAAGTATCTGAGCTAGGACTGGCGTCCAAATGCGACTCATGGCTATTTGCATATTCTAGTCTCCAAAACTGTCTCCTATAAACAGTCCCTTTAATCCCTATGTATCATCCCATACACACACATGCATGCATGCATATGTACACTTGCACACAGAGCGCACCACCTCCCATGCATACACATTCTTTATACCATTTTCTGTTTTCACAGTCTTGACCTTCCTTATCACATCTTGTAGACCCTTTCAACCAAATGGCCAACAGATCCCAAGCCTCCAAGGTTTAAGGGTGTGTTCAGGGTTGTCACACAAGGGTTCCCTGGACTTGACCCAGGGCAGGATAATGCAGGCTGCATTCCAATTTGAGAGGTTTTTTTGGTTAAGAGCTATAACCCCGGAGTCAGACAGACCTGGGTTTCAATCTGGTTTCATTCCTTATTGGATGTGTGACCAAGAGTTACACTGAGGCTGTGAGTTATTTTCTCACAGCCTAAGTGCTTCTATCTGTAACATGGAAATAAGACCTACCCCCTAGGATTGTGGTAAGGATGATGTGAGACCTGAAAAAGTGTAAGTCATCAGCCCTGGGAGATCGATGATGACTCCTGCTCTAATGCAGTGCTCACGACTTCTTGCATGCATGCGTTCTTCAGATATTGGGCACCAAGAAATTGACAGCTGCTGGGAAGATCATGATGACCAAGATATTTTTCTTGTTCTCAGAGACTTCAAGGGTAGTACATTTGTCCCCAAAATCCAAAGAAGGTGGCATTGGAGACAGGAAGGAAATGAGAAAATTGTGGGAGGATTATACCGCCAAGGGACTGACTTTGCCACCATTAGATAAAATTCGAATGAAGAAAATAATGTATTTATTTATTTATATTTATTTATTTAGAGTCAGAGTCACACTCTGTCACCCAGGCTGGAGTGCAGTGGTGCGCCCACGGCCACCAGAGACCCAACCTGCTGGTTCAGGTGAGCCTTCCACCTCAGCCTTTCAAGTAGCTGGAACTACATGCATGTGCCACCATGTCTAGCTAATCTTTTATGGTAGAGACAAGGTCTCGCCAAGTTGCCCAGGATGGTCTCGAATCCCTGGACTCAAGCAATCCTCTCGCCTCTGCATCCCTAAGTGCTGGGATTACAGGCATGAGCCACCACTCCTGGCTAGAAAAAAATTATTAAAATGATTGGATTAGATATCAAAACCAAAATTGGGACATTTAAGAATATTCCATTTTGGGGAAGTGGGAGTATTAGAGAAAGGTTAGGTGTTATGTAACCTACATTTTTGCTTACTAATACAAGTGTTATTCAAAGCAAAGAAAGAGGTAGATGACAAATTCACTTGGCCAAATTTATGGAGCTCCTGCTTGTACAAAATGCTGTGGAGAATGCATGGGAGAAGGTAGTTTTGCCTTTCAGAAGCTTATAATATATTGTGAATAGTGACAGGAAGCAGGCATGGTCATGAATGAAAATAACTGCCTCAAAATCTAGAGTATGATGTTGAAGACAATAAGAGCCATCAGAGACATGTGCAGGAAGTCCGTTGTGTTCAGATGTGAGAAAGAAGTTCCTCGTTTGGTGCCATCTCGGATGCCTTCCTGGGAGGAAGTGATGCTGAGCTTAATCATGAGGACTACTCAAAATGTCCACAGGTAGAGTTGGTTGAAGGGAAGAAAAAGGGAAAAGTTGGGTTCTGTGAAGAAAGCATGAGCAAAGACAAAGACAAAAAGGGGAAAAGTCTGAGGAAAAGTGAGAGAAGTCCAATTTGGTTGGGAGATTTCTTGGAGTCATTAAGTGAAAATGTTAAATGTATGATGCTTGATAGATGGACCTAGTTTCAAATTCTCACTTGTTGAGTATAGTGGTTAAATCGTGATACCCCTAAATTCTTGTCTACTGGAACCTCAAAATGTGATCTTATTGGGAAATAGCAACCATGCAGATGTTCTTGCTAAGGACCTAAAAATGAAATCATTCTGGATTAAGGGTGAACCCTAAATCCTATGTGTGGTGCTTTTATAAGAGAAAAGGGAGAGAGATTTGGACACAGAGGAGGCACACAGAGAAGAAGACCATGGAGAGATTGGGGTGCATCAGTTATATACCAAGGAATTTCTGCGATCAACAGAGCTGGAGAAGACAAGGAAGAACTATTCCCTGAAGGCTTCGGTGGGTGCTTGGTCCTGCCAACACTGTGATTTTGGATTTCTACCCTCCACAGCTGGAAGAGAATATGTTTCTAAGTCACCAGGTTTGTGGTAGTATCAGCAGTCCTAGGAAACTAAACATATTGGGTTACTTAGGGCAAGTTAATCTCTAAGCCACAATTTCTTCATCTGAAAAAACAAAAATAATCAGACTTACTTCACAGGAATATGATGAGGGTTAAATGTAAAACACTCAGTGTATCAACTTATTGTCTGCCCAAGAGGTGGAGCGTGTTGAGCTGGAAAGACAAGGCAGAGAGCCATTGTAGAATATATTGGGCTCCAGGCTGGGAAGTTTGCTCTTGGTTCAGAAGACAGTGTGACTGTTTGAATATTTCCACATAGGAATGTGACAGATTAAAGTGGTGCTGCTTCACAGCACCATCCAGGAAAGCCAAGCCTGGTGGGAGCCAAGTCATGAGACCCACGTGGGGAGACAAATGAAGAGACCACTGCAACACTAGGACGAGGGTACTGAGTAAGGCATTTTGGATAGAAAGAAGATAGTCCTTCACGGGGGATAGCCTCCTCATAGGAAGTGTTTTGATGTGTTTATGTTAGACTTAGAGAGTACACATATCTAGCAGTATTATAGGTTTTATACAAGAAATAATCACAAAGCAACCAGGCCTGAAGCCACAACAGCCTGGCAGTGTGTAAAACGACAGTGTGATACAAAGGGAGCTGTGTCAGCCAGACACAAGTGCTGGTCAGGACCCTGGTGACAAGATTGCACCAGAATAAGAGTATTGAGCCCAACTATGTGACTGCCTGGGAAACAGCCACAAAACAACTAGAGACTCTTTCTACACCATCAGCCATTCATCCAGTCCATCCTCCAGGAAAATAAGGCAAATACTATACACTTGCTTTTCTGGTCACGTGGCTTTGGAAAATTGTATGCAAACCAAGGACGTGAGGTTTTTAGCAAAGGATTGTACAAGTGATTGGGTGTGTGTGTGTTGGGGAACGGGTAGAAGTGGGAGAGGGCTTGCAGCTAAAGGAAAAGTAGAATACAGCAACTAGAAAATCTTCAGCTGTCAACTAGACTGTCATCTGGCTCCACTTTTCAATATGTATGTTCCAAAAACGGAGATGCTGTCAGTGGTCTTATTTATTTCTGCATCTGCCAAGGAAAGGGAGCATTCAAGAGGCGCATTCAAGAGGCAAGAGCTTTCAAGAGGCAAGAGCTTTCTGAAACTTAAGACAATAGTAGGTTATTTACATTTGCTGGGATGGTGGTCAAATAAGTCAAGACAAAAGTGTCCCCGCACCTTCTGTCGTACTGAAGTTTTAAACCACTTGCTTTGAAGTAGAGAAGCTACCATTTAGCATCAGGCTTTTAGAGAATCCAGAATGTGGGAGGGCTGAGAAATTGCTTGACTTGGAAAAATACGGCTGCCTTGTGGGTAATTTGAGACAGTTTGGGAGACACTTTCTTGAAAGATATCTGCAATTGTACATGTACACACACACATACACATACATACATAAGCATAATATGCATATATATCTGTGTATAGACTCAGATATTCACAGACACATATAACACACATTTAAACCAGTCTCATTTAAAGATAGGAAATAATTGCAGTACAAATGGCAGATTATTTATTTAATAAATGTATGGGGTGAGGGTTTAATTTTATTACATGGGTGATCACAGTTTGGTTGTTTATCCCTTTCAGGTCTCATGTTGAAATGTAATCCCCAAGTTGGAAGTGGGGTTTAGTGGGTGGTGTTTGGGTCATGGGAGCAGATCCCTCATGAATGGATTGGTGCTATTCTCATGGTGATGAGTGCGTGCTCACTGTAAGCTCATGTGAGAGCTGGCTGTCTACGAGAGACTTCGTTCCCTCTCTCTCTTGCTTCAACCCTTGCCATGCGACGTGCCATCTTCCTTTGCCTTCTGCCAGGAGTAAAACCTTCCTGAGGCCTCGCCAGAAGCCAAGCCGATGCTGGAGCCATGCAGAACTGTGAGCCAAAGAAACTGCTTTCCTTTGTAAATTCCCCAGTGTCCGGTGCTCCTTTACAGCAGCCCGGAAGAGACTCATGCAATGGCTAGATTGCATAGTGGTGAAGACAAGGTTTCTAGTTATCCATCACCCAAATAGTGTACATTGTACCCACTCAGTAATTTCTCATTATCCAACCACCTCCAGCTTCCCCACTCTGCCAAGTTGCCATTGTCCATCATGCCACACTCTGCGTCCATGTGTACACATTGTTTGGCTCCAACTAATAAGTGAGAATGTGTGTTATTTGTCTCTGATCCACTTAAAATTAATTGTTTCATTTAAAATACTGGCCTCCAGCTCATCTATGTTGCTGCAAAAGACATGATTTTATTCTTTTTTTCCTATGGCTGAATAGTATTCCGTTGTGTGTATATACCACACCTTCTTTATCTGATCCAGATGGCAGATATTTTTAAAAAATCGAATGGGGGAACTCTTGGTGGGAGGGCATCTTCTGGGGAGTACTCACAGAGACAAAGGGAGAGTGAGTGTGTGAATGTCAGAAAAAGAGCAAGAAACAGAATTATGAAGAGAGCAACTCAAGCGATCAGCTTCTACTTGATTAAAAGACACAGATATATTTGAAAGTTGTATAATGCTCTTCGCATAAATATCAGACCAGACAAAGCAATGAGGTAGGAGTGGAAATCTCGTTTAAAAATTCAAAGGAGATCACTCTGTGATTCAGCTATTTGATTATAAGATGGAGCTGGTAGCCTGCCACAATGGGTTTCAGTGCTTGGAAACAACAGTGTGAGGAACTTGGATTATTTGAGGAGTGATTGGGCAAAAGTAGCTCTGAGCTGGGGCAGGGAAAAAACTGTGGGCCCCGTCAGGCCTCCAGACGGCTTTTGGATGAGAACTTCCCCACCACGAATATGTAATCCAAGGAGGCAGGCAGGCAGCCCGAATCATGACCCCCTCGTATGCCTTCACTTAGTACGGTGTAAAGGACATTTTTAAACTTTATTTTTAAAATTTTAATTGCTTTGGGGTTACAAATAGTTTTTGGTCACATGGCTGCATTGTATAGTAGAAGAAGTCTGGGCTTCAAGTGTACCTACACTCTCTCCTGTGCACATTGTACCCGATTTTTCATCCCTCCACTCCTCCCTACTTCTGAGTCTCCAATGACACATTTAAAGTGTCATGTGTGAATGATCTGAGTCACAGCCAAATGACCATGTTGATGAGGCTGGAAGTAGATGACGTTATTTAGCTCTCTTTGTCACAGGGCAGCACATGCAGGTCTACTGACCCCAAAAGATGACTCAAGTCTAGAGCTTGAGAGGATCTTAGATATCAGATTCTCCCAATTCTTTTCATACAGAGAGAAAGTGACCCTGACAAGTGTGATGTGCTCTGAATGACTCAGTAGCCCAGTTGACCTGAAACCCAGGGCTCCAGTCTCCACTCAGTGCCCTTCTCACAGGAGTGCAGTGCTGTCACTTGACATCACACCAGGGCCAGACAGCTGCCTCCCTTCTCAGCTCTTCAGAGAGGAGCTCCGTAGTCCCCTTGCTGGCCCTTCTTTCTTGTATTTCTGCTATACTCCAGATATGGCTCTTCTTAGTACACCTATCAAAATGTACTCACCCCAGGCTTCAGGCTTCTGCCAGTGAAAGAATTGTGTTAGAGATATTGATGGGTGCTAATGTCTTACATCCAGAGGACACTGGGTTTGGAGTAAAAAGCCTCAGATACTTGTCCTGGCTTTGAGTAAATTCTAAAATCCTCCCATCTAAAGTAAGAATAATGATACCAGTCTCAGAGGGTTTTTAAGATGGCAGACTGAGATTGGCAAAAATGATTTGTAATCTCTAAAGGGTATTAATGTCTCTATGGGGTTACATACAAGGTGGTATAGGGTTTTCTTGCACTTCAACTGCATCGCCCACGTTTGAGGGAGAATCACAGGTGTGTGTCTGACTGGCATGGGGCAGAGGTCTTCGGGAGTAGGTGGCTCTCAATGCCCACCTCACGTCCCAATTCCAGCATGTAGACAGACGCTCACCTACATTGCTGACATATCGGACTGGCCTTAATCATTGGCTTGGAGTGTATAAAGCCAGTTTAAAAACATTAGCAGTTGGGAAAATGCCAACGCTATCTCTTCTGGCAACAAAAGAGGGCGACTCTTAATTTGATTTCCTTTACTGAGTCTTTGAGAGTCTCTGTACAGACTGGGCAATGAGAAATGCTATTTTACATGCTGAAGAAGAAGATGTTTGACTCATAAGGAATCCAGGTTGATGGTGACCTGGTCTATTCTCCTGCTTTTAAGCAGAACAACGTTTCTGCCAACAGCTAAATGGGCTTGGCTCTCACAGGTGTTCCCAGCTATAATTGCAAGTAGGGAACAAAGATAGAAGTGGAAGGAAGAATCCACCTGCTTTGCTACTAAGAAAAAAGATGCAGGCTGTACAGTTGGGTGGCTGGAAAGATAGGAAGAAGTGGCTATGACAATGGTGGGTTCTGGAATCCAGTTGCCAGGGTCTGAATCCTGGCCCCACCAGTTCCAATCAGGGTAACTTGGGCAATTATTTCAATCTCCCTAAAGCTGTTTTTCCATCTGAATGAAGAATTTGAGTAAATGAATTAAAAAAGTTATTTGCTCCTTAGGCCTTTATGGGGGAATAAATGGGAAAATGCATATTAAGTGTGTGGTGTATTCCCTGGCATATGATGAGAGTACAACTTTTAGTTATATTTTATTATTTTCTATATTCAAACAAAAACCAAGAGCCTTCAGAGATTAGTCCTAGGAAGAATTCTGGATGTAGGGAGGAGCTGTCTAGCCAGAGACTCTCCTACTCTACTATTCTAAATTTTCATCTTCCTAGGCAGTCTTAGTACTATTCCGGTAGGTCAATGAGAGTTCAAACTCTCTGGCCAAAGGAATCCCTCTTAGGGTTGAGAATAGGTTAAAAATTTGAGAATGACTTTCCCAAGTTCCGAGGTTGCTAAGCAACCTGTATTCTGCATTTAAACAATGTAGTCTATGATGTCAGAGGTGATTAGCCCCCAGTCTCTTGGGTATATGTTGAGGGGCATACAATCTCATGCTTCTTGCCTGGATTTCTTGTTTCCCCGCTTCCAACCCTGCCTCCATAGAAGAGTCCCCTTAAGAACTCGCACTCAGAGCTCCCTCATAGATAATCTTGATGTCAAGACCCAAGATGCAGATGCCTTTCCTGTTCTCTGCAGTTCTAGTGCTTTCCTTCTTCATCCTAGTTTACTGAGTGAGATACAGGCATTTTCCTTCCTTCCTTCCTTTCCATTTGTCTTTGTGACTGGTTTCTTTCTCTTAGTCTTCAAGGTTCATCTATGTTGAAGCATATGTCAGAATTTCCTTTCTTTTTTTTTTTTTTTTGAGCTGGAGTCTCACTCCCTTGCCCAGGCTAAAGGGCAGTGGCACACTCACGGCCACCCCAGTGTCGACCTGCTGGGCTCTGGCGATCCTTCTGCCTCAGTTTTCCAAGTAGCCGGAACTATAGGTGGGCGCTACCACGCCTGGCTAATTATTTTTATTTTTATTGTAGAGATGCGGTCAAGTTGCCTGGGCTGGTCTCCAACCTGCGGGCTCAGACAATCCACTCCCCTCGGCCTCCCAAAGTGCTGGGATTATAGGCTGAGCCACCGAGCCCGGCCTCCTTTTTAAGACTAACACACCTGTAGTTCCAGCTACTTGGAAGGGTGAGGCGGAAGGATTGCTGGAGGCCAGCAGGTTGAGGCTGTGGTGCCCAGGAGCGGCCACTGCACTCCAGTCTGGGCAACAGAGTGAGACCCCAACTCAAAAAAAAAAAAAAAAAAAGACTAAATAGTTTTCCATTGTATATATGCACCACATTTTGCTTAACTACTCATTGGCGATGGATACTTGGGTTGCTTCTGCCTTTTGGCTTTTATGAATAATGCTTCTGTGAGCACGTATGCGCAAGAATCTGTTTGCGTCCCTACTTTCAATTCTTTTGGGCCCAGAAGTAGAATTACTGGATCGTATGGTTATTCTAGTTTTAATTTTTTTAGGAGCTGCCATACTATCTTCCACAGAGGCAGCATCATTTTATGTTTCCACCAGCAATGTACAAGTGTTCCAGTTTCTCCACATTCTTATCAGTGCTCTCTATTTACTGTGTTTTAATATATATATAATAAATATTCACACTGGGTGTCAAGTGGAATCTCATTGTAGGTTTGATTTGTATTGCCCTAGTGGGAGGTTTTCATTGTAGGTTTTCATGGGCATATTGGCCATCTGTATTTCCTCTTTGGAGAAATGTCTGTTTAAGTCTTTTGTCCATTTTTCAGTTCGGTTATTTGGATTTTTGTTATTGAGTTGCAGGGGTTCATTTCATTATATGTTTTGGATATTATTCCCTTATTAGACATATGATTTGCCAATATTTTCTCCCATTCTATGAGCTGCCTTTTTACTTTGCTGATAGAGTTCTTTGATGCATGAATGCTTTTAATTCCAATGAAGTCCAACTGATCTATTTTTTCTTTGGTTGCTTGTGTCTTTTGTGTTATATTCAAGAAAACAAAAAAATAAAAATAAAACAAACAAGCAGAAAACATTGATAGAGTTTCTTCCTTGTGTTTTCTTTCAAGAGTTTTGACTCTTATGTTTAGGTCTTTGATCCATTTTGAGTTAATTTGTGTATATGGAATAAGAAAGGGTCCAACTTCATTTTTTTGCATGTGGGAAATAGGTTTCTTTTATCAACTACTGTTGATTGGTTGTAAGTAACAGAACCTGAGATAGATTAACTTTTAAAAAGGGAAAATTATTGGAATAATTTTATGTGGTTCATAGGAATTAAGGGAAAAACTGAATGGTCAAGTCTCTGGATATACAGAGTCTGGGAAATATTTAGAAAACGTAGGAACTCATGGACTGTTTCTAAGAGTGCTGTGCTCTGAGAGACTCAGTTCCAGTGATCGTGTGTGTGTAATTCTGCACTGGTTACCACATTTGGCCAGGGGCGTGTGGCGGGGAGTATGTGTATGTGTTGAGAATGAGGCAGCATTGCCACTGAACAGTCTCAACAAACAGGACCACATGAAATGCAGGGTCAAGGTGGGTGAAAGGGAGAGAGAGTTTCCCAAAGAAAACCAGAATGCTGTTATCAAAGGGAGGGAAAAGGGGGTCCTGGGCCTATTAAACAATAGACACCCACTACTTTTCTTCATTTAAAACTTTCTCCGAGCTGTTGATACTGGTTTGTGAATCTCTGGTAGGGAGGAATAGAGTATGAAACATTTCTTATACCTATTTGCCCATAAAACCCTTAGGTGCATCTTACAGGATTACTATTCCACAGAACATGTTTTGGGAAATGTTCTCATATGCTAATAAGAGGAACTATGTACTTACACAAACTCCCTGGGAGATTCTGAGAGAGTACGTCTCTAACCATTAAAAAAATTTGAATAATTTATCCTAATGAAAAGATAAAGTATGGAAAATTAGTGTATCTGAATCATTTCAGAGAGCAGAACACGTTTCACTATAGTAGATTTTCACTTTTGAAAAGAAATATTCAGAGTTAAGATAAGTGACAATACAGACTCCAGACTATCTACAGTGAATTACTCATGATTTAATAGAGTTCAGTTCCTGTAATAGGACAGTTTGTTTTTTTCCTCTACATTTGGAGAATGCCACAGAACACACACTAACAAGAATGAGAAAGGTTTTCATTGACTTCCTGGTTGGTGGTTAGAAGATGTACTGGAAACATTGAGAGGAAAGACAGTCACAGGCTAGAAGCATCAGATGGACAGGTCAAGGGAAGGTGCTGACCATGCAGTACATGGTTTTTTTCTCCCTTCTTACGGTACAGTTCCAATCAGAAGGGTTGTCCCAGAAGCAGGAGCTTGCTGAGTATAATCTAGCTCCATTCTTCTGCATTATTACACAGGTCACAACGTATTGAAATGGTTTTCCCAGGTTGGTGAGTTGACTTAAAGTTTGTTCAACAACATTTGTGGTCCACAGATTCACTTTGCTGGGTTGGTAAACGTTACTGGCAATGGCACTTTCAATGGCCTTTTTCACCATGTTGCTTACTTCATCAATAATGAAAGCAGTCTCTTCCACTGTCTGGTAGTCTTCCATCTTTCCTCCAGCATGTTGTCTCCATGTTTTCTAACCACACTTTAATGACCACTGGCCAAAACCTCAAACAAAGGCCTGATATGGCTTCTGGAGGTAGAAAGAGCTCTCACTTTCAAAGTGTAGCAGCTAGTCTTCCAGCTTCCAAAGAGGAATATCATACTTTTTCTAAAGGAAGTCCCAGTGGACAGAGGAGAGAGTCTGGCTATTGTAACCTGGCAGGTATTGGCATGACCTTGGCTAGGTGCCTAGCTTGCTAACTCTTGGGTGTCTGACAGCTGCAGGCTCAGAGTGATTGGAGACAGAAAGACATAAGGGCTGATCAGGGGCCTGTGTTCCCAGGGCATGGCTGGGAGTCCATTACTGATCGGGGATCTTTTGTGATTTTCAGAATTGGTGCCTTTTTTGTTCTGTTCCTAGCACTACCCCTCCCAACTTCTCCAAAATGCAGGCATCTTCCGTATGTTTGCCATTTCATAAATCATAGTGAGTGGGGAATAAGTGACCAGCCACCAGGGCCACAGTCCCTCATCAGCTCCAGGTAAGGTGAGAGTGACTGTTTTTACTTCCAAAAGTGAGTGTCAATTGACAGGGTGATTTGAAAATGGGTTTCAGGATGGCACAATCAGGGCTTTGCTGGGAGCCTCTCAAGGCATGAAGAATCTTCTGACCTCATAGATGAGCCTTGTTTTCCAGAGGGCCAGGTTTGGGGATCTATGACCTGCACATTCAATGCAAGAAGCTGGGAACCAATGAGAATGGGTAGTGGGAGTGTTCCTGGTACTGAGGATGGTATTTTCTAGAATGTGAACCAGGAAGCAGGAAAACTGGGGGTCTGGGGCTCTACCTCAGCTCTTCAATGAATGTTCAGTGACCTCTATGCTTCAGGATTTTTTTCCTCTATAAAGTGAAGAGAGTTAGACTAAATCAATTAATTCAAAAATAAACATTTACCAGGCTTCGATTATGCATGGGCTCTGTGCTAGAGGGACATAGCATTAAACAAGGCACACTCCATGCCCTTGTGAAGATGATTCCAAGGTCTCTTGCTGCGCTTATATTCTACGAGTCTATAAAACAACGCCTAACTACAGCAGCCCTTGGACACTGTGTACTTTCACATGTGTTGTCACTACTGCCCTGAAAAGCATGTTGTTCTTCCCACTGGCTGGAGGTCAGGTGACTTGTCTCAGGACACATGGCTGTTAAGAACTGGACTTGAATCCACATCTTTTGCTTCTCAGTTGTTCCATGCTCTCTGCTCTGTGGCTGGGGTCTAGGACTCTTCCCGCCCCGCCAAGATTTTCCTGCACAATGATAGTTGTCATCTGCCAAGCACTTACTTTGGGTCCTGCTACAAGCATTATGTCATGGAAATCTCCCAGCAACCTCATTAGGTAGGTACTGCTAGTCTTTTGCACTCAGATGTCCCCTCTGTGGGGGATGTCATAAATCTAGCAAACCACTCAATGTCCTTCTCAGGGAGCATAAAGAGATTGCTGGTGATTATACAGGACAAACTTATGCAAGCATGAATTTTTCAAAAATGTATGTTTCCTCAAAGTTTTCCATTCAACTTGCACACAAAAGTAAATAAAGAGATGAAATATATACTGAGATATGATTGATCAGTTGAGAGGTGGTTTTCAGGAATCACGAATGCATCCTTCCACATCTTCTTCAAACAACAGACTGGACAACAAATTACATATTATTAATGTGTGAGGAAGAAAATGAGACTGCATTATCTGCTGGAATAGAAAAACCCCAGCCAGGTGGAAGATGACAAACAAATTACTATTGTACAACATGTATCAATGAACCTGCAATGCTTGTCAGTGACTGTTCACATGTTAACACTTGTTAGAAAAATATAAGATATAAAATTTTGATTTTTTTTGTCATAAATAAGTTCGTTGATGTCCAAAATTCCATTATAAGCCAAATATCATTACAATAAAATAATTGTTCCAATGCTCTACTATTTAATATAAAGCAATTTGTTTTTCACTATTTTGTAAAAAAAAGTGCAATGGAGTTGCTGGTAGTTGAGCCACGAATGTTTCTAAGTGCAAGGGGTTAGTATTGTCGTTTTACAGAAGGAGAAACAGGCTCAGTGAGGTTGAGTCATGGGCTCAGAGACCCACAGCTAGTCAGCTGCATTCAAGTCCAGGTATTTCTAGGACTACCATGCTTCATGGCCTTGTAGACTCATTGAGAGAGAGAATTTGGGAGGACAATGGGCTTTGTCCTCTCCCAGTGAGAGGAAGGTTGTCCCTGGGACAGGGTCCTTCCTGGGCTCTAACTGGAAGTAGGGACCAATTTAGAGGAGTCCAGGGTGCTGCTGTGAAGAGACCTCGGTCAGGGCTGTTCACAGCGTGAAGGCCTGATGTTAAGGCCATCACCAGGAAACATAATAGGCTTTCTTTCTTTCATTTTTTTTGAATAGTAATCTTACTCTGTCAACAGGCTGGAGTGCAGTGGCACACTTGTGGCCACCGCGGCCTTGACCTGCTGCCTTAGCCTTCCAAGTAGCTGGAAACACAGGCATGTGCCACCATGCCCGGCTAATTTTTTTTTTTTTAATTGTAGAGATGAAGTCTCGCCAAGTTGCCCAGGCTGGTCTTGAATCCCTGGGCTCAGGCAATTCTCTCACCTTAGCCTCCCAAAGTGGGATTACAGGTGTGAGCTACGGCACCTGGCCATCACAGGCTTTCAAGGCCCAAAAGAGACTTCAGGTCCCACAGACCCAGAGGCCCCTAATATGAGCCAGCTGAGAGGCTGGATCACCCTGTCACTTTCTAGAAGGCATACTGGTGGGGAAAGGGAACTCGTGGGGAAAGCCACTTCTAAGGGTTGAGACCCTCCCTTTCTCCTTGTGCTTGGCACCCATCCTGGGCTCCCGCTTCTCACCCTCAAGCCTCCGAAAGGCCTTTCCTCCTCCTGCAGGCTGCCTAAGTTGCTCCCCTCACCTTGGAGGCTCTCAGACCTGAGAGTTAACCTGGCCAGACAGTGCCTTTACCTCAGGGTGTCTGTGTAGCCTCATGCCATTGTGGGAAGACTGAAAATTAGTGGGGTGCACCCCAACGGACAGATGGAGAGTATAGGTTTAAAGTGAACAGAAATGGCTCACCTCACTCTGACAGATTTGGGTTGAAGCCCTGATCTTAGTTCCTACATGGGTAGAAAGAATTCATGCCTACTGTTTGTAGATACTTTATCTATCAGGACTCCATGAGGCAGGCCGTCTCCATTCTACAAATAAGGAGCCATAGGCTTGGAGAAGTTAAATAACTTGGTCAAAGACATTAAGCTGTAGGGCAACTGAGGCAGGATTCAAACTCAAGAACTTCTAGATCCAAAGCCAGGGCTCTCCCCCTCTGCCCCTGCTTCTTTCACTCCCACACTGTGATTTTCCAGTATTGTAGGGTACAAAGTAAGATTGACAGCTCACTGGACATGAGGGAAGTCCAGGAGGTCCCTTATGGTAGGTGAGGGGCTGGTAATTGGAGTCCTAATTGCCTGATGAAAGCTGATCCTGCAGGCCCTGATTTTTAATTATCTTTCAAGCAGTCATGATGGGCTCAGACTCATTTGTTAGCAACAGGAAGTGTGTGGGATGTGCAGATACTCTGAAGGGACCTTTTAAGGTAGCCAGCAGCTCTTGCCTAGTCCTGGATGGAGTAAACAGAGCAGCCTAGAGATGAATCTGCAAACTGCGGGGGTGGAGGGGGGGTGGGGGGACGGGGAATGATCTAAGTCCTGCAGGCCCCAGGAGAGGTGGCTCTGACGGTTGTGAGGTCACCTCCGGGAGACAGATGCTAATGGATGAAGATCATGGCCTCCACAGAGATAGGTGTGAGGCATGTATCTGTGAGTCACTGCGGGAGAGGCTAGCAGTCATGCCCCGAAACCCAGGGAGCCGGACCAAGCTATCTCCACAGCCGCCCTCCCATAAAATACATGATTAATGATCATAAAACTCCTCACAAATGGGCGGTTGCAAACTAGGTTTGCACTCAGCATGAGAAGAAGGTGCTTCCCATTCAATTAATTTTTATCTGACCTGTCTGAGTCCTCAGGGAAGGGCTCTCCTTGTGCTGTGAGGATTAAATTCTCTGCCAGGGCTGGGGGGAGTCACAGCTCAGGATTCTTCTAGGCTCTGAAGCACCGGAGGGTGTATTTGTGAGCTGTGCAAAATATAGATGACAAAAACCAAGCAGATGGGGGAATAATGAGCTTAATTGTTCTCTTTCCCACCCCCTGGAGACCTGGGGAGGTAAAATCAAGCCTATTCTCTTGGAACTTAAAAGAGAAATCAGGTGGCAGTTTTTTCTTTTTTCTCAAGAAACGAATTTTTTTAAGAGGAACATTTCCAGCGCACGCAGCCTATTTTAACCCTGCATTGGTGGAGCAAGAGGGACAGGAACAGGAACGGTGGGGTGGGCTCTTTTCGTTTCCGATGTTCGCTGTGATCCTGAACATGTCTTGGTTTTTCCTCCCGAGGTGGGGGTGGGAGGCCAGGGGAGCATTGTGTGTGAGTTGCTCTTGGAGCCAAGCACAACTTTGGGGAGGGGGGACTGTATGACTGGAGTGAGCAGGGAGTGTTAATATGATCCTGGGCTGGTTCCTAGTTCTTAACCTGAGGACCCAGTCCTGCCAGGTGGGAGGACACAGTGGTCGGAAGACTGAGGCACAGGCTCTTTATATTTTATTTTAAAGATGTGGGATACAATTCAGGACTAGGTATACAAGTGGACATCATACAGATAAAGTTTGGGTATCCCTTTGTTTCCCACTTTGCCTGGTTTGAGATCAGGTACCCTTACTGGTATTTTCCCCCCCACCCCCCAGCAGTATCCTGCTACTGCCAATCCCTTTCTTATAATATTATGGTAAATGTGCAGGGTCCGCTTATGAGTGAGAACATGTGGTACTCTGTTCTTTGTTTCTGTGATTGATCACTGAGTATGATAGACTCTAAATCCATCCAAGTTGCTGTGAAGTCCATATGTTTGTCCTTCTTTATGGCTGTGTAATATTCTATCCTGTATATGTACCACATTTAAAAAATCCAGTCCAGTTTCAATGGGCAGTATGGCTAGTTCCATGTTTCTGTTATTGTGAATAGTGCTGTAATAAACGTGTGTGCAGGTGTCTTTTTTGTAGAATAATTTGAGTTCCTTTAGGTATATTCCCAGTGCTGGGTCACATGAAAGGTCAATTTCTAGTTCTTTTAGAAATCACCACATTGTTTTCCATAGAGGTTAAACTAGTTTGCATTCCCACCAGAAGTGTAGAACCATTCCCTTTTCTCCGCATCCTCACCAGCATCTGCTGTTGTTTGTTTTATTAAGGATAGCCATTCTTACTGGGTTAGGTGGTATCTCAATGTGGTTTTGATTTGCATTTCTCTAGTGATTAGGAAGCACAGGCTCTTGCTGAAAACAGCATAGGGGGAATGGAGGAAGAGGATTGTTCATTGGAGTGAAAAGTCCTAGATGACTGGTTGAGATGGGAGGATTTGGGATCACTTCATTTGGGCTTCAGGTAATACCAGGATGCAGTGGGGGTCTAGAAGTTTGACGTTTCAGGAATAAATGTTCAGAACTCTGGCCACCCAATTAGATATACTCAGAGAGCTCGAGTCAGACAAATCTGGTCCCACCACTTAACGGTGGAGTCATCTTGGGGAGGTTATTTAATCTTTCTAATCCCTGGATTTCTCATTTATAAAATGAGGGTTGGTGTGAGGATCAGACTCAGGGGTCTTCTGTAGGTATGTTTCTGAGCCCTCCAGCCTAATGGAGTCACCTTTTTCTTTAAAAGGTGTCTTAACTGTCATTGCTTTGTTAAACTCTGGTATGTCCGTGTGGCTCTTTGAGCTATGGCTGCTATGTTTTCTAGCTTTGGCCCCCTCCCCTACCTTGCGGAGGTAAATCTCCTCTCTCTCCCTCTCTCTAATTTACTTTCTAAATAAACTATATTTTCCTATCTAACGACAACAACAAAAAAAGGCGACTTAACCAAGGCCTGTTGTATATACTCTGACTTGTCCCATCTCCCTCCCTCACAGCTCTCAAAATTCTTTGGGGGATTTTGTTTTCTTCTGATGACCTCTCTTGCTGATTTCCTGCTCTGCAGAATTTTCAAGCCCCTCTCTGCCCCTTCCCTGCAATGACTTCCCTCCTGTTATTCCCTCCCCTACTACCTTATTTGCTAGGAAGAGCATCAATAATGGATGTTGTGTGTTTACTGAAAATCTGGGTCTAGTTGGGGGTGGCTCAAGGGGGTTTACATTACAGACCAGGCAACAACTTAAAACAGACTATTAGCCATTACCCTCTAATGTCTCTTGCCATCCCATTGGCCATTTGTGTTAATTAGCTAATTCTACAAAACCATCCCCAAACTTAGTGATTACAATTCTGTGTATTAGCAATTTAGGGTCCATTGGGGGGCTCTTCTGGCTTCAGCTGGATTCTCATATGGATTTTCAATGAATTGTGGGTCAGTTTGCTAATCTTGCTGGGACTCTCTCATATGTTTGGAGTCTTGCCTGGGACCCTTGGGCTCCGGTTCATGTGGACTATCAACCTGCAGAGATGGGCCTGGGCTTGTTGACATGGTGAGTGAGTGGGAACAAGCAAGGTCTCTGAGACCAGGACTTGAAGCAATTGGCAGGATCAGCCCACATTCAAGGGGAGGGGAAATATACTCCACTTTTCAATGGGAGCAGTTGCAACACCATACTACAAAGTGTATGGTTAAAGGAGGAGTGAAGTCTTGTATCCATGTTTTGCAACTTACCACACCATTGTTCCCCCGCAGGGTCTCATCTATTATCCTGTTGTCTGGTCTTCAGCCTGTCGTCTGAACTGTCTAGATCTCTTTCCAAATATTATCCTTCTTTCTTTCCGGGGGCCCTCAACTCTTCTTCCTATTTGAAGAAGATTCCAAATTTTTGTAGCTTTATTATGCAGAGCATTTATTTTTCTTTGTTGACATTTTTTTTCCCTTTCCAATCAAGGTTCACAACTGAAAAGGATCCTAAGTGTGTTTGACTAAAGTAAATGAGTAGCTCTCAACCTGCTTGGGCATAAGAGTGACCTGCAAAGTTTAAAAAAATTACTAATTACTGGTACCTGGGTTCCAGTTTATAGAAGTGTGTGTGTGTGTGTGTGTGTGTGTGTGTGTGTATGTGTGTTTAAAGAGACAGGGTCTTACTATATTGCCCAGGCTGGTCTCAAACTCCTGGGCTCATGCAGTTCTCCTGCTTTGGCCTTCCAAAGTGCTGGGATTACAGGAATGACCCCCAAGCCCAGCCATAATTTGGTAGTTTTTAAAAGATACCCAGGTTGTTCTAATGTGGAGCAAGGGTTGAAATCTACTGGAATAAATAATATCATATATCTCTGAGATAAATTTCTTCCCTAAAATATAGACATCTGGAAACTGATTTTGTTTTTTCTTTAAGTCAACAGTTTTCTCCTTCCTATTACACTGATAAAGTGTCCAGTGCACTGCAGGTACACACTTAATATAAGCTATCCTTGCCGTTACTGCTGCTATCATGGGCAATATTATGTGGTGGTGAGGAACAAGAGTTCTGAAGACAGACCACCTCGTCTTTCTCTGCCTCAGTTTTCTCATCTGTAAAATGAGGATAATCAAGATTTCAATTTCATAAATAGCTACCTATATCATAGGATTGTTGTGAAGATTAAATGCCTACATGGTTGTACTTAGATCCACTATAAGTGTTCAATAAGTAGTGGTTAGTGTGTAATTACTATATCATTCATTTAGCATCCCATTGTTTATTAAGCTCATCCTCAGTTTGCTTTCTTTTTGTTCCAGTTTCTAAGCAAATGTGGTGACAATGAATAGAGAGGCGGTGGTGTGGTGGCGCTGTTATTCTGGGCTGGATCACGCTGGTGTTGAAAGAATGCAGAAGGGAGATAATCCCATGGCTTGGGGGAGCCCTTAGCTCTGCCAGTTCTAGATTATAAAGAGCATTAAGAAAATTCTCTGGCATCCTTGAGTCTCCTCTTTCTTTTTCAAGTTGAGTTTTCTTCAGCCCAACATTCATTTTAAGGGGGGCAGCCTCAAACTTGAGCAATTACTGGAGCAGTGTGTAACTGGCACATTTAGCTCAGTTCAGATGTCCTGGAGACAATAGACATGAGTGAGGATGCCAAAATTTGCTGGCATGTACCTCGGCCAGGTGTGAGTGCCAGTCCAGGGGTCACTTAGCAACACGCTGACAGAGGGGGGATAGAGGACCTCTTGAAATCACAAAGCATCAGAGTCAGCAGGACCCTTTGACATCTAGACACACATACAAGGAAACAGAATCTAGAAGAATTAAACATATTCAAAATCAAGAAGCGTTGATTGGCAGAGCTCAGACTAGTGGAATCGTGGAAACTATAACTTGTTTTTTTCCAGTCCTTGTGTCAGATGTTGTGTTAGGTCTTAATCTTTACTATTTTAGTGATATCTCACAACTTCAAGAAGTAGCTCTTACTGGCTCCATTTTGTAGTCGAGAGAATTGAGGCTTAGAGGTGTTATGACCTTAGAGTACATATGTGAGGAGTCAGGTTATGGAATTGCCTGTAACACTATGAGGATTGTTTAAGGCATTGGAATGACATTAAAAAAAAAAACCCTATACAATTTCTGTTCACTTGGAATAGATTACTTACTTACCTGAGCATGTGGAATAAGTTTTTCTCCATGATAGGATTTAGGAAGGCTGAGTTTTTTTTTTAATTCCCCAAAAATGAAAACTCGAAAACCCAAATCTCACTTCAGTTTCCTTTCATCTCATTCACTGAGATGTGAAAATAAATTAGTACTTAATTTAAGGTCTTAATTTCTTGGAAACAATCTTGAAAGAAACTAAAACTAACCTAAAAGAAACAATGAAGTATACATGACTGACCACTGGATTAATAATCTAGTATGTAATCCTATATTTTAAATAGCCCCTTTGGGTTAGCCCAGTGAAAATCACATTTTGTAAAATTATAGAGGAAGGACATGGACAACATCTTATAATATCAACCATACAACATTTAGAAACTATAACACTTTTATCATCTTTATTATAAACCAATGTGATACTATTATGCAAAATAAGATGGGAAATTTTAAAAATGATGACTCGCCACAGGTCTGATAATATCTCATAAACACAAACATTTATACAATTAGAATGCTGTGTAATAGAGTGGTTAGCATTTTTAGACTTGGTAATCATACTTCCTGAGTTCGAGTTCTGGTGGTACCAATTAACTAGTTGAGTCATTTTGTGCAAGTTTACTTAAGCTCCCTGGGCCTGAGTTTCCTTATCTCGAAAAGAGTGATAATAGTAGTATGTACCTCATAGATCGCATTGTTTTCAGATCTGAGTGACTTAATATGTTATCTTTTTCCTTGGGCTAGATCCTCTTTACAGGAATCCTCTCATGGTTATTGCCTTATTGCTAGTAATATGGTTTTTTAGTTAAAGCCACCACTTCCCTCGTTTCTGCTCATGTCTTTGTATTACCCTGCCTGGGACACCCCGTTGGCAACTATCATTTACGACTTGGACGTAGCTGCCAGTGACTTTGACTGATCTTGCATCGCTTTCCTCAATATGAGTGGGTCTCATCCAATCAGGTGAAGGACTGAATAGAACAAAGGACTGAACTTCCCCAGCAAGAGGGAATTCTGTGGTGGACAGCCAGCCTCAGGCTTGAGCTGCAACATCAGCTATTCCTGGTTTCCAGCCTAATGGCTCACCCTGCAGATTTTGGATTTGTCAGCCTCTGTAATCACATGAGCCAATTCCTTAAAAGAAATCTCTCCACGTATAGATGCGCATCCAATTGGTTCTGATGCTCTGGAGAACCCTGACTCATCTAGAGGTGGCGAGACAATGGGGCATCGGCATTCTCTGCTGCCTTTCTAGGCTGAGGGCCTTTACCTGACAACTGTGCTCACAGCCCCTTTTCCACAGAGCTTTTGCATGTGAGAAATAACCTTTTTGTCTCATGCCAGCTTTTCATGTATTTGCTTACTTGGGACAAGTTAAAAGCATATCTGAAAGCATGACTTTCAGAGTTTTGGCAAATGGGCACCAGCCAACTCTTTGTAGCAAGAGGCTCTGTGGATGGGAAGGCAGGCCCTCTTGTGTCACTCTCACCAGAAGATGGCCATGGCAGAACCTGCTTGCCCTGAGGTCCCACTTGGGTCACATACCATGGACTGGTGTGTGTGATCTTTAACCATGTCTGCATCTAGAAGGTTTGAGACTCTACCACGCACTTAGCCTCTTCCCCCACTCTCCAGGTCCCTGGCCCTACTGAAGGTCAGATAGTGAACTAACAGAAACAGAATTCTCTTCACCATTTGATGTACAAACTTGCAGAGTGGGGAGGGGGAAGAGGGTACCAGAAGAAGAAAGGAGATAGACCAAAACCCAACACAACTTTAATAGCAAACAATACAAGTGCTTCTGTAACAATCATCTTATTTATGTTGCACCCTCTGAACACCTGACCATGAACAAGCACCGCTCTAGGCATGAGCCTATGATATGGTGTTCCAAGAGGAACCCTGGAGTGAATCCCTCAGGGAACTGTGTGACTGCCTGTCTAGGACCTCAATAAGAATCTCCAAAAAATGCCATCTAGACAGTGTGGTAGGTTGGAAAATGTGGGTATATCTTGATCCCAGAAGCATCCCCTAATTTCTTTTTTGTTTGTTTGTTTTTTGGGGTTTTTTTTGAGTTGCAGTCTCATTCTGTCGCCCAGGTTGGAGTGTAGTGGCATACTCACGGTCACTGCAGCCTCAGCCTACTGGACTCAGGCAATCCTTCCACCTCAGCCTTCCAAGTAGCTGGAACTACAGGAGCATGCTACCATGCCCAGCTAATTTTTTGATTTATTGTAGAGACAGGTCTCACCAAGTTGCCCAGGCTGGTCTCGAACTCCTGGGCTCAGGCAATCCTCTCTCCTCAGCCTTCCAAAGTGCTGGGATTAGAGGCTTGAGCCACTGTGTCCAGCCTCCCAAATCTCTTAAAAGGGGAGGCTCTGGTTTGCGGTTTACAGGTTTGAATTACGAGGGAGATCCAAACCCCCCCAGGATTATATTCTGGAGGGCAGGCCCCTTGTGGTACAGGCTTTCCCTGCTAGGAAAATGTTCTAGAAACCTATCAGCATCAGTGTTCCAGCTAGTGTCATGAGAGACTGCTTGGCAGCAGTGAATTTTTTTTTTTTTTTTACAGATTCTCTCACCACATCTGCCCCTTTCATGATGGGTGATTTATGAGTGCACCTACCCACACCACACTGAGTGTTCAGAAGTTTTTGACCACAAGTGGCATGACCCCCGTGTCCCACCCTTCCTCTTTAGCTGATCTTGCTCCGAGTAACTTTTTTTTTGTTTCCCCAGATGAAAAAAGGGAAATGTTTTGCCAACGTGGAAGAGGTGAAACAAAAGATGGCAGAAGCACTAAAAGGCATCCAAATCGACAATTTCAAAAACTGTTTTGAGTAGAGGAAAAAGCATCTCGATAGATGTATTATATCAAACGAGGAGTACTTTGAAGGTGACTGAAGTTTAAACGTGTAAGAATAAATATACAATTTTTTATAAATAAATTCCCATGTTTTTTTTGAGTCCTCCTTGTATATGAATGAGATGAAAAGAAACTGTGAGAGTGCTTCTTCCCACAATTCTCCTAACCAGAGAGGGAATCATGAAACATTGTGAACTGTAATATACTCACCATTAATAGTTTTCATCTGTTACAGACATTTTCTGATCTTCTTGTTTTGCTTACCTGTGGGGTAGCATAAAGAGGCACCACTAGGGATATATGAGGACCTGTGGTCAAATTTAGATTCTCCCATATTTGACTACCAAGTTGGATGATGGGGCAAGTCACTTAACTGAAAAGAGGCTTCATCAATGAGATGGGGATATAACAATATTTACATCAGAGATTTTTTTTTTTTCAAAGTTACAAAAAGTAGATTTATTTAAACAAGAAAAAGAAAAAAATATATTTTAATCAGGGGTTTAACGCTTGGACTCAGGTGTAGACCTAAAAATCCATGGGGCTTTCATCAACATCTCATTCCACAGGATGCCATGCTAACTCACACGTGTAGACACTCTCCATTCTCTTCTTCAAGTCCAGTGGCAGGGTGCAGCTGCCTTGCCTTCTATCAGGATAGATTCTCCATGGAAACTCGGACCTGCGTGAAGACTGGGAAGGGAGCAACTCCCTGAAGACCACC
>NW_007259903.1:0-634 GCF_000164805.1 Carlito syrichta
TTCATTCCATTACAAACCACTCCATTTCATTCCACTTCATACCATTCCATCCTATGCCATACCTCTCCATTGAATTTCATTCCATTCCATTACTCCCCATTCCATTCTCCTATTCCTCTCCATTCCATTTCAATCTCCTGCATGCCACTCCATTACATTCCAATCATTTCCATTCCACTCCATTCCATTCCATTTGATTCCAGCCCATCCCATACCTCTCCAGTCCTTTCCATTCCTTACCATTCCGTTCCTTTTCTTTTCTATTACATTCCATTCCTTTATATTCTACTCCCCTCCGTTCCATTACACTTCATTCCATTTCTTTCCTGTTTTCTCAATTCCATTCCATTCCATTCCTCTCCTTTCCATTTCATTATTCTCTGTTCCATTCCATTTCTCTCCATTCCAATCAATTCCATTCCATTCCATTCCATTTCTCTCCATTCCAATCAATTCCATTCCATTCCATTCCATTCTTCCCCCTTTCATTCATTCCTCTACATTCCAATCCTTTCCATTCCATTCCAATTGATTGCATTACTTTCCATTCCATTCCATTCCATTCCATTCAATTCCATTCCATTCCATTCCTTTCCATTCGATGTCTCTCAATTGTTCTCCTTTCCATTCCATT
>NW_007259903.1:1582-3111 GCF_000164805.1 Carlito syrichta
TCACATTTGTCTCCATTCCTCTCCATTCCTTTGCATTCCTCTGCATTCCCGTCCATCCCATTCCAATCCTTTCCATTCTAGTCCATTCAATTACTTTCCATTCCATTCCTCTCTTTTCATCTCCATTGCAATTCACTACATTCAATTCCATTCCATTCCTTTCCTTTCCGTTCCATTCATTCCATTCCTTTCCAATCCACTCCATTCCTTTCAACTCCATTCAATTCCATTCAATTCCATTCCACTCCATTCCATTCCAGTCCAATTCATTCCTCTCTATTCCATTCCATTCCATTCTTCTCCTTTTCATTCAATTCCTCTCCATTCCATTCCATTCCTTTCTTGTCATTTTCATTCAATTCCATTCCACTACGTTCCATTTCATTCCTTTCCTTCCATTCCATTTCCTTCCATTCCATTCCATTCCATTCCAATACTCTCCATTGAATTCCATTCCATTCCACTCCCCTCAATTTCATTCAACTTCATTCCATCCCATTCTATTCTGTCCCTTTCCATTCCATTCCTTCCATTTACATTCTATCCCATTCCTCTCCAATCCATTCCATTCCTCTGCATGTCACTTTATTTCATTCCAATCCTTTCCATCCATTGCATTCCTCTCCTTTCATCTGCATTTGAATCCTCTTCATTCCTCTCCATTCCTATCAATTCCATTCCATTCCAATCCATTCTATTCCATACCTCTCCATTCCATACCATTCCATCCCATTCCTCTCCATTCAATCCCATTCTTCTGCATTCCAATCCATTCCACTGGAATCCATTCCATTGCATTCCATTCCTCTCCATTCCAGCCCATTCCATTCCATTCCTTTCCTGTCCATTCATTTCCACTCCATTCCATTCACTCAATTCCATTCCACTCCATTCCATTCCATTTGATTCCATTCCATTCCTTTCCTCTCCAGTCCATTGCATTCCTTTCCATTCCATTTAATTCCACTCCACTTCATTCCATTCCATTCCGTCCCATTCCTCTCCATTCCATTCCTCTCCATCTATTCCATTCCCTACCCTTCCATTCCTTTCATTTACATTCCATTCTTCTTCATTCCTTTCCACTCCACTGCATTCCTTTCTACTCCATTCCTTTCCATTCTACTCCATTCCATTCCATTCTACTCCATTCCATTCCATTCTACTCCATTCCATTCCATTCCATTACTCTCCATTCCACTTCATTCCATTCCATCGCATTCTATTCCTCCCCATTCCATTCCATTCAATTCCTGTCCATTCCATTCTAATCCATTCCATTCCATTCCCTTTCATTTTTTTCCATTCCATTCCATTCCTTGCCATTCCGAACCATTCCATTCCATTTCATTCGAATCCCCTCCATTTCATTACACTCTCTTTCATTCCTTACCTTTCATCTCCATTCTATTCCATTCCATTCTTTTCCTTTCCATTCCATTACTCTCCATTCCATTCTATGCCTCCTCATTCCAATCCCTTCCTTTCGAGTCCACTCCATTCAATTCCTCTACATTCATCTCCATTCC
>NW_007259903.1:3967-4667 GCF_000164805.1 Carlito syrichta
TCTATCCCATTCTTCTCTATTCCTTTCCATTACACTCCATTTCATTTCATTCCTCTTCATGACCATCCATTCCATTCCAATACTTTCCATTCTATTCCAATACATTCCATTCCATCCCATTCCTCTCCATTCCATTCCATTTCATCCCATTCCTCTCTATTCCATTCCATTCCTTTGCATTCCAATGCAATGCATTCCATTCCATTCTATTCCTCTCCATTCCATTCCATACCTCTCCAGTCCATTCCATTCCATTCCACTCCACTTCATTCCATTCCATTCCATTCCGTTCAATTCCATTCCTCTCCATTCCATTCCTTTCCATATCATTCCTCTCCATTCCATTCCATCCCATTCCTCTTCATTCCTTTCCATTCTTCTGCTTTCCATTCCATTCATCTCCGTTCTATTCCCTTCCCTTACCTTCCATTCCTCTCCATTCCATTCCTTTCTGTTCCATTCCATTCTTTTCCATTCCATTCCATTCCATTCCATATATCTTCACTCCAGTCCATTCCATTGCATTCCTTCCTCTCCTTTCCATTCCATTCCTCTTCAGTCTTCACCTTTACATTACTCTCAATTCCTCTCCATTCCATTGCATTCGTTTCAATTCCTTTCCATTAATTTCCTCTCTATCCCTTTCCTCTCTATGCCATTCCATTCCATTCCATTCCTCTCGAATACTTTCCTCTCCATT
>NW_007259903.1:4687-5180 GCF_000164805.1 Carlito syrichta
CCATTCCTTTTCAATCCTTTCCATTTCATTCCATTCCATTCCATTCCACTCCACACTATTCCATTCCACTTCATTCCAACCCATTCTATGCAATTCCTCTCAATTCCATTCCATTCCATTCCTCCACATTCCATTCTATCCCATTCTTCTCTATTCCTTTCCATTACACTCCATTTCATTGCATTCCTCTTCATGACCATCCATTCCATTCCAATACTTTCCATTCTATTCCAATACATTCCATTCCATCCCATTCCTCTCCATTCTATTCCCTTCCCTTATATTCCATTCCTCTCCATTCCATTCCTTTCCGTTCCATTCCGTTCCATTCTTTTCCATTCCATTCCATTCCATTCCATTCCATATATCTCCATTCCAGTCCATTCCATTGCATTCCTTCCTCTCCTTTCCATTCCATTCCTCTTCATTCTTAACCTTTACATTACTCTCAATTCCTCTCCATTCCATTCCATTCCTTTCAATTCCTTTCCAT
>NW_007259903.1:5928-7079 GCF_000164805.1 Carlito syrichta
CCATTCCTCTGCATTCCACACCATTCCATTGCAATTCATTCTATTCCTCTCCATTCAGGTCCATTCCATTTCATTCATTTGCTTTTCTGTCCATTCCTTTCCACTACATTCCCTTCCATTCCATTCCATTCAACTCCTTTCCATTCCATTCGATTCCATTCCATTCCATTCCATACCTCTCCTGTCCATTCCATTCCTTACCATTCCATCCCATTTCCTTCCATTCCATTCCTTTCCAATACATTACATTTCATTCCACTCCACTTCATTCCATCCCATTCCATTCCATTCCTCTGCATTTCATTCCATTCCATACCATTGCTCTACATTCCATTCCATCCCATTCCTCTGATTCCATTCCCTTCCTCTCCATTCCATTCCATTCCTCTCCATTCCATTCCTCTCCATCCCATTTCCTTCCCTTCCATTGCATTCATTTCTATTCAATTCTACTACATTCCTTTTCACTCCACTCCATTCCATTCTACTCCTTTCCATTCCATTGGTCTCCATTCTACTTCATTCCATTCTATCGCATTCCATTCCTCTCCATTCCATTCCATTTCTCTCCTTTGTTCTCCATTCCATTCCTCTCAATTCCTCTCCATTCCTTTCCATTTCATTCCTTTCTATTCCTTTCCATTCCATTCCTCTCTATACCATTCCTCTCTATTATATTCCATTCCTTTCCATTCCATACCTCTCCTTTCAAATCCTCTCCATTTCATTCCAATCCATTCCTGTCCATTCCATTCTATTCCATTCCCTTCCATTTCGTTCCATTCCATTCCTCTCCATTCCGTTCCATTCCATACCATTCCTCGCCATTCTGATCCACTCCATTGCATTCTATTCCATTTCATTCGACTCCCCTAATTACATTACACTCCATTCCATTCCTTTCCTTTCGTATCCATTCCATTCCATTCCATTTCATTCCTCTCCTTTCAATTCCATTCGGCCCCATTCCATTCCATTCCCCTGCATTCATTTCCTCTCCTTTCAATTCAATTCGATTCGATTCCATTCCATCCATTCCATTCCTCTCCATTCATCTCCTTTCCATTCCAATCCATTCCTCTTCATTCCAATCCATTCCATTCCACTCCATTCCATTGCATTTCATTCCATTCTCTTCCATTCCTCTCAAT
>NW_007259904.1:0-1685 GCF_000164805.1 Carlito syrichta
TCAGCCAGGGTGGACCCGGAGTTCCAGAGCTCCAAAGTTCCAAAAGGCAGGCTGTAAATGACGAGAGTGGCGCTGAGACCCTACAGAGTATTCAGCCAGTAATGGAACCCGTGTCTCTGAGGGGCAGGCGCTCAGAGCCTCCCTGTGCGACCTGCGGTGCCAGGTGCCGGGCCGGGGAGAGAGCTGGAGGGAGCAGGGACCCAAAACTTTCCCGCACGCTGCAATACCTGGCCTTAGGAAATGAGGTAAAATTTGTTGATAGGTGGGCAGGGCAATGTAAGTCTCTGCCTGGAGAATGGCAAGGCAGTTTAAACAGATCTGTTTTTCTCCGCTTGTCTGGGTCCTCTGGTTTGGAGTCTCATGCTGAGTGCCTCAGCCAGGGTGTACCCAGAGTTCCAGAGCTCCAAAGTTCCAAAGGGCAGGCTCTAAATGGCAAGAGTGGCGCTGGGAATCTACAGAGGACTTCAGCCAGAAATGGAACCGGTGTCTCTGAGGGGCGGGCACTCAGAGCCTCCCTGTGCCACCGGCGGTGCCGGGTGCCGGGCCAGGAGAGAGAGCTGGAGGGAGCAGGGACCCAAAACTTCCCTGCACACTGCAATACCTGGCCTTAGGACATGAGGTAAAGTTTGTTGATAGGTGGGCAGGGCAATGGAAGTCTCTGCCTGGAGAATGGCAAGGCAGTTTAAGCAGGTCTGTTTTTCTCCGCTTGTCTGGGTCCTCTGATTTGGGGTCTCACGCTGAGTGCCTCAGCCAGGGTGGACCCGGAGTTCCAGAGCGCCAAAGTTCCAAAGGGCAGGCTCTAAACAGCGAGAGTGGCGCTGGGACCCTACAGAGGACTTCAGCCAGAAATGGAACCAGCATCTCTGAGGGGCAGGTGCCCAGCACCTCCCTGTGTGACCGGCGGCTTGATGCTGGGTGCCCGGGCTGGAGACAATGCAGCTGGGGAGGGATCTGGAGGGGGCTGGGACCGGAGACTTCCACACACGAGTAGAACGGCAGCAGTGGGGGGAGGGGCGCAATATCTGGCCTTGCGTGGGACTGAAGTTCCCAGGCCTGACCCCAGCGCGGTTGGTGGTGGGCTGGGGGATGGGGGTAGCAAAGTGATAGCCTTTTTGGGAACTCACGTTCAGAGAATCTCACCAGTTCACCTATGCTGTCGCCATCTTGCCCTGTCTCCCCTCTTTGTTTATTTATCTTCTCTATTGTGTTGGTGTTCTGTAAAGCCTATGGACTTTATTATTTTCATCATTTTCCCACTGGTGTATTTTGATCTTTTGTTTCAGTTTTAGGACTCCTTTGAATATTTCTTGTAGAGTCAGTATAGTGGAGACAAATTCCCTCAGCAATTGACTCTCTACAAATGACTTCATTTTTCCTTCATTTATGAAACTTAGTTTTACAGGATACAAAATCCTTGGCTGATGGTTATTCTTTTTTAGGAAACTGAAAATGGGATCCCAATCTCTTCTGACTTGTAGTGTTTCATCTGAGAAGTCTGTTGTTAGTCTGATAGATTTACCTTTGTAAGTTATTTGATGTTTTGTCTCACTTCTCTTAAAATTCTTTCCTTCATATTAACTTTGCAGAGCCTGATAATTATATGCCTTGGGGATGTCCTTTTGCAATGAATCTTCTGGGATTTCTTTGGGCTTCTTTTTTTTTTTTTTTTTGAGTTGGAGTCTCAC
>NW_007259904.1:1988-37368 GCF_000164805.1 Carlito syrichta
TTTTCCTCCGGGACACCTATGATTCTTAAGTTTAGGTGTTTTGCATAATCCTATATTTCTTGGAAATTTTGTTTCATTCTCTTGATTCTTTTTTCTTATTGCCTGATTGGGTTAATTTGAAATACTCAGGTTAGTTCAAAAACCTCGTATTCAAGTTCTGAGATTTTCTTCTGCTTGTTCTACTGCTAAAACTTTCCACTGCAATTTATACTTTCCTAAGTGCTTTTGTCATTTCCAGAATTTCAGCATGATATTGTTGATGTTGTTGTTGTTGTTGTTGTTGTTGTTGTTTTAATGACTATCACTTTGGAGAATTTTCCATCCATGTCCTAAATACTTTTCAAATTTATTTATGTTGGTTTTCAATTTTCTTCTGAAGTTCCTTGACCAATTTTATCATCAAACTTTTGAATTCTATGTCTGGTATTTTTAGCAGTTTCGTTTTGATTAGGGTGCATTGCTGAAGAGTTGGTGTGGTCTTTTGGGGATATTGGAGAACTCTTCTTTTTCTTCCTTTTTTTCCCATAGCATTTCAATCAAGTGAGTAGAAAGAAGTAAAGAACTCTGCTCTTTCATACTGTCAGAATTATTTTCCTGGTTCCTTCTCATTGGAATAGACAATTTCTTCTTATTTGTGGTTGGCAGGAAGCTGACATAGGCACTGTATGGTTCCTTTGGTTATATATATCCTTGGTGTGGTAAGTTCTCACTTGCCATATGTGGCAACCCTGTTCTATGTGCTTTGAGTGACCAGTGTAGCTTGGAAAGTGTTGTTAGCAGGGGTTTGGGATCAAGCCTTCTCCAAAACTGAAGTGTTATATCCAATGTGGTTGACTGTACTGTTGAGCTACAGTCAGGAAGTGGTGCTTGTGGGAGAAAGCCTACTGTGATGGTGGTTGTACTGTTCCTCCATGGAGAGTGTTAATCCAAGGAAGTAACCCGTCTATCTAGGCTTTGGGTAGGGATATTGAGATTTCCCATGTTTTCTGTCTGTTTTTAACCTTCTGTGTTTCTACAAGGGGAAAAAAATGGAACACCCTAAAAGTGTGTGCACTTAACTTGGCAGATCAGAAGGGAGTGCAGATGAGAAGGGAGTTCCAGACCACAGAGGCAACACTGTTGTACAGAGCTGGCCCAGAAGACTTACAAGGTGAGAGGTTGCTATGGCAATTGGACCTCACCAGGTTCCCACCTTTGCTTCAGGATATCCGTGATCTGACTATCAAGGTGTAGCCAGTCTCAGGGCCTCAGATGTTCTCAGGCAACCTGTCTAGCCAGGACTGTATGTAGCTGCAGAGTTTGCCCTTGGGGTCTGATCCCTCCCAAGCTGACTGAATAGCAGCATCTCCTCCCTTCAAGAGTTGAGTTCCTGGGAAATGGAGCTGATGCTGCTCTAAGCTTTTTATTTCCTGTAGCACGCCATGACTGATCACAGTTGTAAGGAAGGGGGTTTCCCATGAGGAGATTTGGGTCCCATGAGGCCCAAGAATCCCTGCATGTTCACAGCAGGAGCACAGAACTCCCAAAGTACTATCATTCACCCTCCCCACTGGGTCCATAATCTTTGGTAGATCCTGCAATACCATAGAGATTCTAGTCAGTTCCAGCCCAGGTCAGTAGATTTTCTTCCTTCTTCTTTGCTTTAAGTGGTTATTGTCCCTCCTTTCGAAACTCCTGGGACATCTGCTGGATCTGTTCCTCTCTGAGGACTGAGGAAATGCTCTATATTGATTCACTCTGTAGGAGAACCTCACTCTAGTTGTCTCATGTTGACCACCTTTGAAAGTACAAAGATACAATAGGGATCTCTCAAATCCCTTGAAATACTGGTTTCTCTACTCGATATGCTAAAAGTAACAGTTTCTATGAAAAATATATATATATAAAATTTTCACATCATACTAATAACATCTATTGCTATTTTAGAATAGAGTTTAATAGCAGCTCCTTAATTATAGTGCTCAGTTTACACATGTGGTCAAAATAAATTTTATATATATACATTTACATTTATATACATGTATGCATGTATGTATATATACATGACTATGCATACATATGTATATATACATATAAATCACATTTGCTTTAAAATATACTTCATCCATTTGCATGGGCTAATTGAGAATGAGGCAATAGATTTACTTTTAACGGGTGATAATAAGGTGACAAGTAGCTCCATGTACTTTAGGTTTTTTTTCTAGCACATCACTAATATTTATTTTGTTTAAGTAATTGTGTAGGTCTCATTAACTTAGTATTATAAGGAGCAAAGAAGGAGGCAGTTGAGACTATCAGGGAAAAAGGTTAAACCCATAAAGACAAACAGAATTTTGTGGGGTTTTTAAAAGCACCTTTCTGAGATAGCTTTAAGATTCCTGAATACTTGTTAATATCGATTAGTGGTATTTGGAAATAGATATAAGAAATTTATAATTTAAAAAATTATGATAACTTTTGAGACAAAATTATTTAGAAATAATTCTGATCAAGATTAGCAACAGGGAACATACGTACCTTCTAATGAGATTTACCTTACTGCCTGAAACTACAACAACAACTAAACTTCAGACAAAGTATATGAATAAATGGTTTTCAAGGCATTTTAAATCAGGAAATGAGGGACTGTGATTCCTGAGAAATATAACAAAGTGATATTAATTCTATGATTCAACATACTTCTTTGACCAACTTATCAAATAAAGACCTTAAAGACTAAGAGTAAAATAGTGGGAAAAATTTCCACACAAAGAGAAACCAAAAATGAGCAGTAGTGGCTATTCTCATACCAACTTAAAGAGACTTTAAGATAACAAAAGTGAAAAAACACAAAGTAATTATATAATAATAAAACTATCAATTAACCAATCAGATACAACGATTGTAAATAAATATGCACCTCACACCAGAGATTCTGGTATTATAAAACATTTAATTAGACATATAAAAAGCAGTAGACAGCAGTACAATAAGACTAGGAGATTTCAACACTACACTGATGGCAATAGAAAAGCCATCAAGACAAAAAGTCAATAAAAAAAAGATATAACCATTGCAAATATATATGCACCTAATACCAGAGCCTCTGGTACCATAAAACATATTTTATTAGACTTAAGAAAAGCAATAGACAGCAATACAATAAGACTGGGAGACTTCAACGCCACACTTATGGCATTAGAAAAACCATCAAGACAAAAAGGAAATAAAGAAACATTGGAGTTAAACTGAAACCTAGAACAAATTGACCTAACAGATGTATAGAAAATATTATACCACAAAAGTACAGAATATACATTTTATCATGATTACATGGAACTTTCTCCAAGCAGTATAATATAATAAATCATAAATCAAGTCTCAATAATCAAAATTCAAAATTATATCAAGCACCAACTAGTGAAATAAAACTGGAATTCAAATCTCAGAAGACATCTCAAAACCAAACAAATACATGGAAATTCAGCCAACTGCTCCGGAATGATCTTTGAGTCCACCATGAAATCAAGCTGGAAATTTTTTTAAAATTATTGAAATGAAAGTCAACAGTAGCAAAAGTTTTCAAAACTTCTGAAACACACCATAAATTGTGATCAATGGAAAATTTATGGTGCTTAATGCCTATCTTAAAAACAATCAAAAGGTCAGATATTGACAATCTAATAGCACCTCACAAGAAAAATATGAAAAACATGAAGAAACCAAAGGCACAACTTGCAGAAGAAAAAATGACAAAGATTAATGCAGAAGTAAATAAATTGAAACAAAGAATTAAGGATAAAAATTTGGTTGTTCTGAAAATATAAATTTAATAGAATACTAGGTAGATTAAGAAGAAGAAAAAAGATTTAAATTAGCTCTGTCAAAAATGGAAGTAGAGACATCTTATATTATAATGAATACCTGAACAGCTGAATTCTATGACACTTTCAAGGAAGAATTGGTACCAATCCTACTGAAGCTATTTAAAGATATTGAATGGAGCTGGGCTCGGTGGATCAGCCTGTAATCCCGTGCCCTGGAAGGCTGAGGTGAGTGGATTTCCCTAGTCTGGGGGTTCGAGATCCACCTGGGCAACTTGGTGAAACCTCATCTCTACAATAAATCAAAAATTAGCCGGGTGTGGTAGTGAGCACCTGTAATTCCAGCTACTTGGAAGGCAGAGGCGGAAGGATCGCTGGAGCCCAGCAGGTCGAGGCTGCGGTGGCCAGGAACGGCCACTGCACTCCAGTCTGGGAGACAGGGTGAGACTTCGACTTAAAAAAAAAAATATTGAATAGGAAGTAAGTCTCACTACCTCAATGTGTGAAGCCAATATTACCCTAATAACAAAGTCAGGAAAAGACACAGCAACAAAAGAAAACTACAAACTAATACATCTTTTGAACATAGATGCAAACGTTCTTTTTTTTGAGTCGGAGTCTCACTCTGTCGCCCAGACTGGAGTGCAGTGGCTGCTCCCGGCCACCGCAGCCTCGACCTGCTGAGCTCTGGCGATCCTTCTGCTCAGTCTTTCAAGTAGCTGGAACTACAGGTGCATGCAACCATGCCTGGCTAATTTTTTAATTTATTGTAGAGATGAGGTCTCATTGTCCAGGCAGGTCTCGAACCCGTGGGCTCAGGCAATCCACTCACCTCAGCCTCCCAAAGTGTGGGATTACAGCCTGAGCCACTGAACCCAGTGATGTAAACATTCTTAACCAAATAGTAGCCAAACAATTTGAACTGCAAAAAAAAAAAACCAACAAAAACAACAACAACAAAAACTACAATGATTCAGTAACTTTATTGTGAATGGAATTGTTTTTATTTGGGTTTCTGTTTGTTTATTATTGGTGTAAGGAAATGTAATTGTCTTGCACATTTATTTTATATCCTGAGACTTTGCCAAAGGCCTTTATCAGGGGAGAGGAGAACCTATTCAGTAAATGGTGCTGGGAAAACTGGCTGACCACATGCAGAAGATTGAAACAGGACCTCTATCTATCCCCACACACAAAATTAATTCCAAATGGATCAGAGACCTAAATGTAAAACCTCAAACCATAAGAACCTTAGAAAATGAAGGACATACCCTCATAGAAATAGGAACTGACATCCAATTCCAGAAAAAACCTGAAACCCACAGGCCTTAAGAGATAAGATAGACAAGTGGGACCTCATTAAACTGACAAGCTTCTGCAAAGCCAAGGAAACCATCAAGAGAACAGGGAGACAGCCCACAGACTGGGAAAAAGTATTTGCCAACCCCAGGTCTGACAAAGGCTTAACATCTTGGATCTACAAGGAACTCAAATGTGCTGAAAAGAAAAAAACAAACAACCCTATTATAAAATGGGCAAAATATATGAACAGACACTTCACAAAGGAAGACATCCAAGCAGCCAACAGACACATGAAGAAATGTTCAACCTCACTAATCATCAGGGAGATGCAAATCCAAACCACACTGAGATACCACCTACTCCAGTCAGAATGGCAATTATCAATAACTCAAAAAATAACAGTTACTGGAGAGGGCGAAAAGGGAACTCTTTTACATTGCTGGTGGGAGTGTAAACTAGTGCAACCTCTGTGGAAAGCAGTGTGGTGATTCCTAAAAGCTCTAAATATCAACCTCCCATATTACCCCACAATCCCCCTACTGGGAATATACCCTGAAGAACTCAAATCTCTCCATAAAAAAGATACCTGCACACGTATGTCTATTGCAGCTTTGTTCACAATAGCAAGAACCTGGAAGCAACCATGCTGTCCATCAAAAGAGAACTGGATTTTAAAAATGTGGTACATATACTGGACGAAATACTACACAGTCATATAAAAGAACAAAATCATGAATTTTGCAGCAACCTGGGTGGAACTAGAGTCTATAATACTGAGTGACCTCTCACAGAAACAAAGTTCTGAGTATCACATGTTCTCACTCATATAGTGGACCTTGATCATCCAATGTATTACCATAAGAAAATGACTGACAGTGGTGGGAAATTATGTGGGGGAGAGGGGAAGGGAGATGGGATTAATGGTAGTAAACCTCTGTCTGGGTGCAGGTAGACACCTCTTATCAACAAGGGTGCCTGAAGAAAGCATATTTGTATACCCTACTCTTAACTGTACCCCACAATATCATAATAAAAAATATTAATTATAAAAAAAGTGAATTTTATTCCAGAGATACAAAGATGGTTCAATATATGCAGGTCAATAAATGTGATCCACCACATAAGTATAATTAAAAAACATAAATTCCATGATCATTTTAGCAGATGCAAAAAAACACTAATAAAAACCAGGATGTCATCTCAAAAACCCTCAGCAAAGGAGGAACAAGCTCAAAATAATAAAAACCACATATGACCAACATACAGTCATATGATCTTATGCTTAGAAAATCCTAAAGACTCCTCCCAAGGACTCCTGGTTTGAGAAATGAATTCAGTAAAGTCTTAGGTTACAAAAGCAACACACACAAATCAACTTTCCAATACTGACCAAACAAATTAAAATACTTAGAAATATACTTTACTAAAAATGCAAAACATATTTGCAAGAAGAAAGCACTGAAGAACTTCAAAATGGTGAAGAAAGAAATTGAAGAGAACACAGACAAATGGAAGAAACTCCTATTCCTATGACTTGGAAGAATCAATGTAGTTAAAATGATCATACTACCAAAAGTAATCTACAGATTAAGTGCTATCGCTATCAATCTATCAATGTCATTTTTCACAGAATTAGAAAAAAATGCCAAATTTATGTAGAGCCAAAGGAAAGCCTGAGTACCCAAAATAATACTCAGTAGAAAGAACAAAGTGAAAGTCATTACATTGCCTACATACAAATATACTGCAAGGCTATAGTAGCCAAAGCAGCATGTAATGGTATCAGAGCAGACACATGGACCAAGGACAGAATAGAATATCCAGAAATAAACCAAAACACCTACAATCAACTGACCTTTGACAAAGCAGGCTAAAATATACACTGGGAAAAGAACACCCTATTCAACAAATGATGCTAGGAAAGTTGGAGTGCTGCATGCAGAAGAGAAACTTAATCCCTGTCTCCCACATCCCATCTCTGGATGTATTAAAGATTTAAATGTCAGACTTTTGACCATAAAAATCCTAGAAGAAACCTAAAACATATATTTCTGAACTGACCTAGGCAAATAATTTACGGATAGCACTCTAAAAGCAAAGGCAAACAAAACCAAAAATATACAAGTGGGAATTAATTAAACTAAAAAGCTTCTGCACAGTAAAAGAAATAATTAACAGAAAACAGATAACTTGTAGAATAGTAGAAAATATTTGCAGACTATACACCTAACATGACAAATATCCATAATTTACAAAAAAAATCAATAAAAATCATAACCCCATTTAAAATTGGGCAAATTACATGAACAGACATGTCTCAAAAGATTGAATACATACGTCTTAACAAAAATGTGGAGGGGGAAACTCATCTCTAATCACTAGGGAAATGCAAAATTAAAACCACAAAAATATTCCATCTTAAACCTCTGAGAATGGCCATTTTTTAAAAATCAAAAAGCTATAGATGGTGTAGAGGTGGTGAAAAGCAAACACTTATACACTGTTGGTGAGAGTGAAAATGACTACACTCTCTATGGAAATCAGTATGGTATTATTTCTCAAAGAACAAAAAGTTGATCTACCATTTGATCCAGCACTTCCACTACTTGGTAGCTACAGAAGCTATTATGTTTGCTTGTATGATTACAGCAGCACAATTCACAATTGCAAATTTGTGGAATCAACCTAAATGCCAATAATTCACACACACACACACACACACACACACACACACACACACACACATACACACACACACTACACACACCCCATGGAATATTATTAATTCATTAAAAATGATGAAATAATGTATTTTGCAGCATTCTGGATGGAAGTGCTGACCATGATCCTAAGTGAAGTAATTCAGGAGTAGAAAACTAAATACTGCATGGTCTCATTTATAAGTGGGAACTAAACTAACACTGCCCAAAGGTATAAAGAATGGTCTCATAGACATTGAAGATTCTGAAAGAGGAGAGGGAAAAGAGGAGTAGGGTTGAAAAATAGCTTATCGGATACAATGTACACTGGTGGAAATTATGAGTACACAAAGCCCAGACTTCTTCCTCAGTATATAATGATGCTATGAAATAGACAAACAAAAAAAGAGTACTCCCTAAAGCTATTGAAACATTTAAAAAACATATATAGATTTCAAAATGCACAAACCTACACAAAAATGAGATATTGTGTCATACCTGTCATAATGTTTATTATCAAAAGGACAAAAACAAGGGTTGGTTACAATGTAGAAATATAAGAATTACTGCACAAGTGGGTAGGAATGTATTATTACAACCAATATGGAAAACAGTGTGGTGATTCCTCATTAATTAACAAGGAATTAGCATATGATCCAACAATTCCATTGTTGGATATGTATCTAAAAAACTGAAATCAGCCCCCAGAGACATATAAGTACTTCCTTGTTTATTGAAGCATAATTAACAATAAACAAGATCTGGAAACAGCATAAATATCCATCAAAAGATAAATGAAAAAGAAAAAACAATAATAAATAAATTAATTAAATAAAACAACAGCAATAACTGTAAGCACACACACACACACACACACACACACACACACACACGGAATTTGTTTCCCAAAATATGCATTAAGGGGCTAATATAGTCATCAGTATTTCAGTAATTACTTTAAAAGTAAATAACCTCCATGCACCAAATAAAAGAGAGTTTATAAAGTTTACAAATTTTTATAAACTAATACTTTATAAAAAAGAGTTTATAAAACAAAACCAATTGCTACTGAACTACTTGCTGTGTATAAAAAGTTCACTTGAACATGGCATAAACAGTAAAAGGATGAATTACAAAGTATTATAACATTTAGCATCTTAAAAAGTAAAAATGAGTGGTCATTTGAATATCACAAAAAGTGATTTCAAAGCAAACAAAATTACTAGTCATGAACCAGCAGAGTTCTATAACCATTGAATACATTGAATTTCTAATTTGAAAATTTCTGAAACATAAATTCCCAGCCCCGTATTGCTTAGTGAGAGAATAATACCAAATATTTTAAGAATGATGAACACAAATGTTACACAATTTTTCCAAATAAAAACAGAAGAGAGAAGATATTCCAAATAATTTTGTGAAAGCATTATTATAAACAAGGCAAAACATTTTTTAAAAGAAAGAAGGAAAAATTGAAGAGAAAGCATAAAGAAAAATGCACAGCAATATCTTTCACTAATTTAGACAAAAATCTCCAACAAATGTAGTACATCAACTCCAACAATGTATAAAGGAGATTATACACTAAACTAAGTGGAATTTATGTCAAGTAAGTCAGGATCACTATTCTTAAAATTATTCAATGCAATTCACCGTAATAACAGGCTAAGAAAAAAATTAGTACCATCAATTGAGGCAGATAAAGTATTGGATAAAATTCAACTTCCATTTATCACTAAATGTCTAAGATGAATAGAAATAGAGAACTCTCTATACACAGAATCCCCATGAAACCAACAGTTAATATTATATTTATGAAAGACTTAAAGGCTTTCCTTTGAGACTGGGAACAAGAAAATGCTGTCCACTCTCACCATGCTCACTGAATTTATTACATGAGAAAACTGAGATATAGAAAACAATTAAAAATTTTAGAAATAAAAAATGCAGTATTTGAAAAACGTACCAGTTTTACAATAAAAAGGACATGAGAAAGAGTGAATTATATTGAGGAAAGATTCATAAAAATTATTCTATATAAAAAATGGCGAAATGTTGGGAAAAAGTAAACACTAAGGAACTAAAGAAAAAGTCTAACAGAGATTCCATTGGAGTCCTGAAAAAAGATTTGTGCAAAAAAAAATTATTTGAGGAAATAATATTTCAAGTATTTGACCAAGATATAAATTTAGATATTTCAAAAGCAAAACTCAAACTAGATTAACCCAAAGCTATATCTACATATATTTTAATAAACTGCTGAATATTAAAGATAGAGAGGAAATATTCACACCACTTTTCAATGGAATTTATGTGGAAAAACAAGAATTTGAATAGCTGCAGATTTCCTACTACTAATCACGAAGACAGAAGACAGTGGGACACCTTTAAAGTTCAGTCATGTGCTGCATAATAACGTTTAGGTCAACATAAGACTCCATACATAACAGTGGTCCCATGAGACTATAATGGAGTGAAAAAAATTTCCATTGCCCAGTGACATCATAGATATCATGAAGTGGTAGTACATATATTATTCGTGTGTCTGTAGTGAAACCAATGTAAACAAATCTACTGCACATCCAGTCACTTAAAAGCATAGGATATACAATTATATGCACTACATAATACTTGATGCTGGTCATAAATGAATATGTTAATCGTTTATGTATTTACTGTACTATACTTTTTGTAAATATTTTAGAATATACTACTATTTATGGAAAATCATATTAACTGTAAAACAATGTCAGCGTTACCTTCAAGAAATATTCCAGAAAAAGGCATTATTATTATAGAAGATGACAGTTCCATGTATTTTAATTGCCCCAGAAGAACTCCCAGTGGGATAAGGTAGAGAAGGAAGATAGGGATATTCATAATCCTGACTCTGGTATACGCTAGACTAATGTGTATTTGTGTCAACTTTTAACACAGAGTTTAAAATAAATAAAAACAGAGAAAAGCTTATAGAATAGTGACATAAATAAAGAAAATATTTTTGTACAGCAGTACAATGTTTTTTGTTTTAAGCTAAGTGTTATAACAAGAGTTAGACAGTTAAAAAATTATAAAGTAAAAACTAACAATAAGCTAGTTTATTTATGATGAAGAAAGCAAAGTACACATGGCAAAGGGTTACTAATAGCACATGTACCTGTTCAAAAAAAAGAGCAAATTTTAAAAAAGTAAATTTAATGTAGCCTAAGTGTACAATGTTTGTAAAGTCTACAGTGGTGTACAATGATATCCTAGTCCTTTGCTTTCATTCATGACTCAGTCACTGATTCATTCAGAATAACTTGCAGTCCTGAAAGCTGCATCTGTAATAAGTACTCTATATAAGTTTACCATTCTTAATCTTTTTAACATATTTTTTACTGCAACTTTTTATGTTAAAGTATGTTTAGATACATGAATACTTAGCATTGTGCTACCATTGCCTACAGTGTCCAATACATTAACATGCTATTCAGTAACCAATAGCCTGTACCATATAGCCTAGCTGTGTAGTAGCCTCTATTATCTAAGGTTGTGTAAGTACACTCTATGATGTTTGCACAATGATGAAATTACAAATAATGCATTTCTCAGAAGGCATCCTTATGGTTAAGCTACACATGACTATATTTAAATGAGAGTACTTCCACCTATGTATTGTATACTCAGTAAACATATCTTTCATGCTTGACATAAAAATAGGCAGTTTCCAAAAAAAGAAACCTAAGGGAACTGGTTGCCAGAAGAGCTACTCTTAAAAGGAAAAATGGACAAAAAACGTTTCTCAGGCTGTAAGAAAATTATACGAGGGAAATTTAGTATGTTAACAAAGAAAGAAGAGCAATAGAAAGGGCCAGTATCTTGGTATCTTGATTAATATACATAATGGATTTGTTTTTTCTCTTCACTTTAAAAAAATATGCATGAGCCAGGCTCGGTGGCTCAGCCTGTAATCCCGCACCTTTGGGAGGCTGAGATGAGTGGATTGCCTGAGCCCGCGGGTTTGAGACCCGCCTGGGCAGCGAGACCTCATCTCTACAGTAAATCAAAAAATCAGCCGGGTGTAGTAGCGCATGCCTGTAATTCTGGCTACTCGGAAGGCTGAGGCGGAAAGATCACCAGAGCCCAGCAGGCGAGGCTGCGGTGGCCGGGAGCAGCCACTGCACTCCAGTCTGGGTGACAGTGAGACTCCAACTCAAAAAAAAAAAAAAGAAAAGAAAAAAAAATATGCATGACAGAAAAAAAAATAATTGCCTATGTGGAGAGATGCAGTATATACAGATAAAATATACAAGATAGCTATAATATAAAATTTAAGTAGATTTTGGGGTTTAATTTGAAAAGACAAAATAGCATTGTCTCTGATTAGACCGTAAAAAGAAGCATTCATATCTTTTATAACTGTTTAGTTTTAGATAGATAAATATATCTAAATTTACATAGTATATATTTATATATCTGTTTTATGCATGTTTGATGGGGTTACCCCCTCCAAAAAACAATGATCATTTGGAGGCTGGGTCCTTGGAGTATACTCAGAATCTATTCCTCTGGTTCAGTCAACCAACATTTTTATCTAGAAATTTTGACAAGGTTGTGTCATGATTTGTGTAATAAACATCCTGAGTAGTGGCAAACAGGTGACTGGTTCTTCTGCCATGACAACATACCTATTCACTCTGCATTGAATGTTCACCAATTTTTTTTTAACAAAAAATGACAGGCTCCCTGTATACCCCACTCTTTTAGCCAATAATACCCTGAGTTACTTTATTTTCCTTCCTTGGATAAAAAATGTCCCCCAAAATATTTTGATGATATGGAAGAGGTGAAACAAAAAATTACAGAAATACTAAAAGACATAAAAATTGACAAGTTAAATAGCTATTTTGAGAAGGTGAAAAAGTATCTTGATAAGTGTACATATCAAAGAGCACTTTGAAGGTGATTGAAGTTTAAGTATGTAAGAATAAATATATAACTTTTTATAAATAAATTATGTTTCTGGGATTCATTCATATATGCATTACATTAATGCCCAGAAGGATTATTAAATTATAGCACAAAGAGATATACCAAAATTCCAGTGGAGAAATTAAAATAACCTACTAAAACACTTGCAGATAGTTTTTAAAAGATAATAAAAAACTTATGGCAAACAGAAATATAGAACAATAGATGTATGTTCAAACACGTCAGTAATTAAGTAAAATGTAGATAACCTGAGCATCCCAATTAAAAGAATTTGTCAGTTTGGACTTCTAAAAGAAAGTAGTTCTATTTTCACAAAAAATGCAATTTCTATTTAATGTAGCTAGAACAAAGTAAGGAAAATTATGTGCCATGCAAAGCTTAGTCTGTTCAAGTTTCTGTAACAAAAATATTATAAACTGGATGGCATGCAAGCAACATTCGTTTATTTCTCATGGCTCCAGACACTGGGAAGTATGAGATCAAAGCGCTGGAAAGTTCTTTGTCTGAAAGAGTTACTTTCTCGTAGATGGAAGCTTCTCCTTGCAACTTCATATGCTGCTTCACATACAATAGTCCCTTTTATCCATGGTCATTTTCCATGGCTTCAGTTTTAAGTTGCACATCATTCTGAGTAGCTGGATAAATCTTCTGCTAGGGACCTGATTCACTTCTGTCTCCAGCATCTCCCCATTGGTCATTTTGCCCACCAATTAGTGAGTTAGTGGTCATCTGTTTTATCAGACTACCATGATATTGCAGTGCTTAAGTGCACTTGTTCATTTCATACTGGCCCCAAAGTGCAAGAAGAGTGATACTGGCAATTTGGATATGACAAAGAAGGGCCATGAATTGCTTCCTTTCAATGAAATGATGAATGTTCTTAACTTAATAAGGCAAAAAAAAATGCCAATGTGACTGAGGCTGAGGGGAAGAACAAATCTCATGTGTGTGAAATTGTGGAGATGGGAAGAGAAATTTGCACTAGCTTTGCTACTGCATCTCAAGCTGCAAAAGAATATATAGGGTTTAGTATTATCTGAAGTTTTAGGCATTTTCTGTAAGTCATAGAACATATTCTCTGTAGATAACGTGGGCGAACTACTTAGTGGAAGGGTGAACAAAGTAATTCAGGCTGTAAACAAATTATACTACAGGAGAATGTAGTATGTTCACAATGAAGAACAATAGAAATGGTCAGTATTTAAGTTAATATACACTGGATTTTTTTTTCTTATTAAGTATAAAAGAATGCATTAATGTAAAAAATAAAAATTATAACATTGTGTGTGAAGGAAAATACTCTTCCTTGGGCCACTTTAATAAAGGTACTAATTCCATTTAATAAGGCACCAAAAAGCCACACTTCTGAATACTATAACATTAGGGATTAATTTCAACATATGACTTTTGGAAGGCCATAAACATTCAGACCAGAGAATTCTGGCCCTGGTTTCACCAAAGTTTTGCCAATCTCACATGTAAAATACATACATTTCATTCCAATAGCCCCCAAAGTCTTAAATTGTTTCTACATTAAATTTACAGTTTGAAGTCCAAAATCTCATCTAAATCAGATATAAAACAGACTCCTTGAAAAATTCATCCTGAGACATTGATCTCCAGTTGTGTACTTCCAAAATGCAATGGTGGAACAGGAATAAAAGAGGTATTCTCATTCCAAAAAGGGAGAAACAGGAAAGAAGGGATGACTGGTAGATCCGGAGCAAATCCAAAACCCAACAAGGCAAACAAAGTAAGTCTTAGAATCTACAATAACATTTTTAAACTTAATGATTTGCACTCTAGACACACTGGGGTGGGGGTTAAGCCTCTGAGCTTGGGAAGCCATGCCTTCATGACTTTGGACAGGTTTCTTATGGAAGTTCTGAGAGTGAATCCGTTTCTTGACTCTTTCCTAATTTCCAGTGGTTGTCAGTAATCCTTGGTATTTCTTGACTTGTAGACATATCACTCCTTTCTCTGCTTCTATCTTCACATGGCTTCTCTCTTTGTGTTTGCCTGGGCCTTCACATATTCTCTCCCTTGTGTATGTCTCTATACCTAAATCTTCCTCCTCTTCTGTGGACACCAGTCATTGGACTAGGTCCCATTGTAGTAATCCACTAAGACCTCAACTTAATTAATTTCATTAAATTTACTAATGCCCAATTTCCAAAAACTAAAACAAAAACAAAGAAAGTTACAACTATAGGAACTGGAGGTTAAGATTTGAACATTTTTTTTGAGATGCTGAGATGCGACAGTTCTACTCACAATAAAGTGAAACTGGGTGAAGCAAAAACAATGTTCATTATATTCTATGGAACAACACACTCACCTTTTCAGTATTCCTACTAATTTTTTGGAACCAATGGGATATCCTCACATCACTTCAGACTTCAGTGCTCTTCTCTGGAAAAGTAATAAAATGAACCTCATGATTTCTGGGGTCACTTTTATAAAATTCTGTGATTCTTCAATACAGTGCTATTAGAAATTCTCTGAGGCTTTGAAAACACAAAAATGCCTGAACATAAGTTTGAATAATGGTTTCAATGTTAGTCACATTTATAAATTTTAGAGAAAATTTTAAGTTAATTCTGCTTGAATTTGAGTTATAAAACCACTAGCTGTTACAGAGTTACATCACATTGTAGTCATCTATTAATTTTTACTAGTTACTCAGGAAAATATTGTGTTGTTATATAATATCAGGATGAGCTTTTTCTTTAAAAATTTCTCCAAAAATAGCCATAGATATAGTAGTTCTTCAGAATTGCTGCTAAACAAATTATTTTGATCACTCTTGATCTGATAAATCTTATAAAGAATATAATCATTTGTCTATTTTGATATTAATCTAAATCCTCTTTTATTTTATTGCTGTCTGTGGAGTACTTTCCACATTTTTTTTTTGAGTCGGAGTCTCACTGTCACCTAGGCTGGAGTGCAGTGACTTGCTCAGAGCCACCACAGCATCAACCTGCTGGGCTCAGGCGATCCTTCTGCTCATCCTTCCAAGTATCTGGAACTACAGGCATGTATCACCACTCCAGGCTAATTTTTTGGATTAATTGTAGATATGAGGTCTTGCCATGTTGTCCTGGCCAGTGTCCAAACCATGAGCTCAGGCAATCCTCTCACGTTGGCCTCCCAAAGTGCTGTGAGTATAGACGTGAGTCACGGTGCCCGGCCCGTTTTCAATTACTGTTGATCCTATTGTCTTTTGGGGTCAGTTAATTCATAGAATGCCATCAGGAATTTTGTGTTAAATGTCTCAATTCATTATAATTCCTTTGAAATCTCTTTCTCACTGGGGAAATTTTAAAAAAACCATTCGAAGCCGGGTTCGATGGCTCAACCTGTAATCCCATGCCTTTGGGAGGCTGAGGTGAGTGGATTGCCTGAACCTGCGGGTTCGAGACCCGCCTGGACAGCAAGACCTCATCTCTACAATAAATCAAAAAAATCAACCGGGCGTGGTAGCGCATGCCTGTAATTCCAGCTACTTGGAAGGCTGAGGTGGAAGGATCGCCGGAGCCCAGCAGGTCGAGGCTGCGGTGGCCGGGAGCGGCCACTGCACTCCAGTCTGGGCGACAGAGTGAGACTCCAACTCAAAAAAAAAAAAAAAAAAAAAAAATTTGAATAATTTGTTTTGTTTTGTTTTGAGTTGGAGTTTCTTCATTTAAGACATAAGAATATTAATAAAATTAAAGTAACCATCATGTAAATTCACATGATTGGCCTGGGTACTGAAATTCAAGTTTTCTAATTCTAAAACCTATCCTTTTTTTTTCTTTTTAAACAGACTGATAAAGGAAATCAAAAATACCTTATTTTTAAAAGTTGTTAGGAAGCATGTGCATTCATCTTTTCCTGGACAATTTACATGCCTATCATTATGGAATTATTGTCATACTGAGTATGAGTAATCTTTTGGTTAATTATTTATTACACTTGGGAAAGGTAATAAATGTACACACAGGAACAACAACAACAACAGCAACAGCAACAGTTCAGGCATTCATTTAACAATATTGGGATATGCTTTAAATATATTCAACAAATGTGTATATAAGAAGTGCCAAAGGATTCATAGAGAAGAGAAAGAATTTAGTAGTTCAGAGAAGCAGGGAGACAACAGAGATTTGAGGCAATTGTGAAAGTCTTCCAAGAAGTGGTAGCAGTAAATGAGTTTTATGAATTTAAAAAACTAGTATTGGATAAGTAGCATTAGAATATATTATAGATGTTAAAAAACAGATAGTGTGATCAAAGTTGGTAAAAAGTAATGACCAAAGAAATATGGGGCAACAGGATTTTTCCGGGATTATTTCATGTGATATTGTAAAAGTTATTTCAACCCTCTTGTTAACACACATCATTTGTAAATAAATATGCTAAATCACATAATTTTCATTTCCCTCACAATGCTAATGATAATTTCTGATAGCTTGCTATGTGAAATTCACTGAATTCATCATTTTACATAAATATATTTATTTTAGTCTTCACAGTAACTCCAGTGTGCAGACTCCATGATGCAGACACTTGCAAATTAAAGGGTGACACTAATCAGTAACTTTTAAAAAGTATCATCTGTATATTGTTTTAAAATGCAGAGTTAAGGAGCTTAGCATTTGAACAAGATTCTCAGGTGGAAAATTTGTGAATTCAGTTTTGAGAAGCTGTGATGTAAAATACTATTAATAATGCCATATACAAATCCAATAAAACAGCTGCAGTAGTTTTTTTCGAGATTAGTTAGCTAAAATATGATAGAACAAGTTTTTATCAAAGCAGTTTGACTAACCACATAGCCACTGTTCTAGCATATTTACTGTCTTTGGTTCTATGAATTTACACAGGGGAGAAGAAGATTAAGTTGGAAAGAGAAGCGTAGCAGGGTGAAGCATAGCACTGAAGCCTAAAGAAATGTGTCCTAGGGAAATTGATGTTTACTAATTATTAAAAGTAGAGACAAGAGTAGAAAGTTCTATGCTATTCAGCTAAGCACATTTAAAGCACCGGCAATAAAGAGTAGTTTATTATAGGTGTAGGAAGATATCTCAAGAATAATTAGAGGGATTTTTCCTGAATATGTGACAAGAATGTTAAAATTTTTGACATAAATATTAATGAGAATGTTAAGAAAAATGCAAAGATATTTTCCCCGTATACTCAAAATACATTGACATAATACAAGTTTTTGGAAAAAATATATATGGATTTTCATAGGTCAACATCACATTGCTTCATTTCAACTCTTTCTGAATACTATAGCTTCATTTTGTTGCCTAAATATATTGCTAGATGACATCAAAACTTCACTAAACATTCCATCATTGTATTGTGCTGTGTTATATTTTTATATAATAATATAACTAATCGAACTAGTTCTTGGCTGAATCTTAATGCAAAGTCATCATACTAGAGGCAGCAATTTATTTTTTGTCTTGAATTAGTTCTGGAATTCGATTCATGAGGGTACCTTCCATGTAAAATGTCTGGCATGTGAATATTTGGTTCCCCTTTCCAGTCCTGAATTAGCCTCTTAAAGTGTTTAATAATATAGAATTCTTGTTTTGGATGTGCACAGAGGATTTACCTCTCTAGCAACAAAATTATATACTTTTAATGAGTTCATTTATCTTATAGAATGCCAGAGAGCAAATTTAACTATCATATATATTTTTATATATAATATATATTCTTTTTTTATAATGGTCATTCATATTATTTAATACTAATTTCATATTTCTGATGATAATGCAGATTCAGACACTAAAAGGAATGTATAGTGAGTCTACTTTATATCTTTGCACCAATATATTATCTCAACATTTCAGAGGTTCTGAAATAGCCAGAATATCTTTCACAGACTCATTTCTTCTTGTTAGAGAAGCAGAATTCATTTCCTTGATTTCATTCTTGAGCAGTGGCTATCAGCTCAAATTTTAATTAATTGAAAGTTTCCTTAAATATCTAATGTTGGTCTCCAACTTCAGAGATTTATTTAAAAATAAGCAGGATTTTTTTAAAAAGTTCTCCTCAGCCAGAGTTGAGGACTACAACCAAATCATAAAAAAGGAATATAAAAAAATGGATATATTTTGCACAAAATGTGTTATAGAAAAGTGAAGAAATGAAAGACTGAACAAGTAGATTGTGTGGGACATATCTCCTGTATCATAATAATTCTATCTTCTCACATATTTTTCACTCATGTTTTTCAACATATTTTATTGTTTAAAACATAGTTGCAATGCTCAGATATGTTTATTCTATTTTAAATTGCATTCTCTTCTTTTTTGAGGGAGTTCGAGTCTCACTTTGTTGCTCAGGCTGGACTGCAGTGTCATGTTCCCGGTCACCACAGCCTCGACCTGCTGGGCTCAAGCTACCCTTCTGCTTCAATCTTCCAAGTAGATGGAACTACAGGCATGCACTGCTACATGCAGCTAATTTTTTGATTTATTGTAGAGATGAGGTTTCACCATTTTTCCCAGGCCGGTCTTGAATCTGGGGGCTCACACAGTCATCTCTCACCTCGGCCTCCCAAAGTGCTGGGATTATAGGCTTCAACCACCACGCCCAGTATTCTTTTCTTTTCTCCTTAACACCATGCATTTATTTTTATCCCAATATAATTCTGTTTACATCTCAGTAAATTAATTTTCTTGGCCCAATCAATCAATATTCTGCCAGTTTATACTTTTTTTATTTTAATAGGAAAATGGTAGAAAAAGTGGCATTTACAGATTAAGCTAACACTTTTTTGTTGTTTTAGTTTTACAATGTCAGGAATCTTAATATCAATATGTTAATATTAAAATCATTTGGTACATTCATCTCTAGTATCAGTACTTTAAAGATACTGCTTTACTTGGTTTTGAATCAGTACTACCCTTAATTCAAATCATTCTGTACTTAAGTCTTTTACTTAAGTGTTTATCATGCAGAAGTGTCAAGAAGGTTATTATCTTATAGTTAGGTCTGTAGTGTTTTTTATTTATATTTTGTGGAATTGTATTAAGGTAGACTTTCCAACATACCAGGGCAGTAGAATGTGCTATTTGAATGATACCCAGTCATATGTTTTTAAGATTCTTTCTGTATGAAGTGGGGCTGATCACTAATGCATTGTTTCATAGCTTATTTTCTAACCCTGTGCTAGGGATCCAGGGTCTCTGTGTTTCTTATTTATTTTCATAACACCTGCCTCATTGAACCAAATCAAATCACAGTCTTGAGTGAATGTAAATTTTTTTAGGTTTTCTTTTTCTAAAACTGGATTGGTGTTGACAGAAAATGGAAAAATGACTTTGACCTTGAGTTCTTTGTTAGTTGTACTTGGAGCTCCTGATCTCTGGGAAATATTTAACATGCACTGTTCACTCAATAGTAAAGCAGAAATAAAGTTTCCATTTGGCTCAGCACAACCGGCTCCTGAGCAGTGCTCTAAAAAATTGCTGTCTCTATGGCCCTTCAAAACAAATTAGCAAATGGAAGTTCCGGTAAAAACATGGTGATGATTTGTGATATTTAGCTTTGTTTTCCTGACCACTAATTATTAGAAGAGGAGGGAATGTAACTTTGGAGATTGAACTGGTGAAAGGCAGTGATTTGGAACATCTACAGTGTGACAAAGAGTATGGACATTGGTCTCACCCATACTCCACCCCTTACTTGTTGAGTGAGCTTAGCACCTTTATTTAATGAGTTTAAGCATCAGTTTCCCCAATTTAAAAATAAAAATAAAAATTAGATACTAGATACTTATTTTCTGTAATTACTAGTTCGAGTAAAACAATCTAAAATCAGCTGGATCCTAATAAGAATTTATTAAATGTTAGTGGTCATTATTATTATTATCCTTTAGGGAGCTCTGAATAATAGGCACACTCCCTTGAATAGATATTAATATAACCAATCTAATTGTTTATCAGAGAAATTATGTGGGATGGAGAAAGAAGGAAAGAACAGTATGAAATTGATGCAGAGAGGCTGAAATGCAATACTACAGGATCACTATATGAGGACAGTCGACAGAGCTATGGTTACAGCAAGTGTGGACCAGAACAATATCCTCATTCTCTGGAGTGTATGACCATTGAAATTGTTTGTCTGCTCTTGTTCTCCAGTACATTCTCATGGTTAAAGACATTTGTGTGTACTCAGACATATTTTCTTAGAGCTACACTTGTGTCATATAATATTTTCCTTCACAAAATGATGCCATTTTCACCAGAACTTTTCATTTGTATCTGGTGTACAGGAGCACAACTGGTTATTTAATGTGGTTTGTATACACATCACACTTCTTGTGTATTATTTTACTTTTTCAAAATGTTTGTTGAATATTTATGTAAACATTCATATATTATCTATGTATATCAATTGTTTTGCTCAATCTGAGTGTTATATTGTCTGTTTGTTATATTGAACTGGCTAGAAGATTCAATTCAATGATGAAGAGGAGTGACTACAGAAACCCTTCTTGTACTCCTGAATTCTAAGGAGTTTCTCCAAATGTTCACTGTTAATTTTTTTCATATTTCTTTTCTAGACCCCCTTATCAAATCAAGGAATTTCCCTTCTATTCTTAGTTTGTATAATGCTTTAAATCAAGAATCAGTACTGGGTTGTAACTAATGATTTTCCTGTATCTAGAACTCTGTCATTCTCCATTAATTTATCAGTATCATAATGCATGATTTTTTTCCAATAATTTAAAAATGTCACTTTTGTGGTTTTGACTTGCATAGTTTCTGATTAGAAGTCTGCTGTCATCTTATTTTTGTTCTAATGTTAATCACTGCATTTAGAAATGAAACTCTCTTGGATATTAATATTATTCTTTTAAACATATTTTTGCATTCAGTGTGATAGACATTTTATTAGAAATGTTGCTTTGTGTTCTATGTGTGGATTGGAATTTACCTTTGTCATATCCTCCTCTACTTATTATATCCTTATTTTTCATGAATAATCTGTATACTCCAATAACTAATACTGGCAAACATCTTTCTTTTTACGTGCTTATCTTCCACCCATATATCATCTTTAGTAAAATGTCTATACAAATCTTTGCCCACTTTTTATTAAGCAGTTTGGTTTTTTAATATTGAGAGTGTATTTACATGTAATAAATTCCAGTTCTATCTCTCTGGGGTTTTTAAAATGTCTTTTTGGAAACTGAATAGTTTTGATTTTGATGAGTTCAAATGTATCAATTTTTTTTATTTCTTTAATCTTACCAAACAAACTTTGCCTTGTCAAGGTTTCCAATGTTTTTCTCTAAACACTTAATAGCTTTAGGTTGTACTTAGGTCTGTAATGAATTTTGGGGATGTATATGATTCAAAATAATGATCAAGATACTTTTTCCTTAAGATGTGCAATGTTTTCAACACAATATGTCACCGTTATATTATAGAGACTGCAATTCCTTTAAAAAATCAAAAGTTAGGTCAGTTTCTGTATTCCCTATTTTCTCTGTTGATCTACATTTCCAGTCTTTCCCTTTTATTTAATTTTATAGCTTCCTAAGCTGGAAACTTAGAGTTTTATTTATATACATCTTTCAAATACAACTTTTAGGCAGTTTTTTTCTGTTTTGAGCTTTGTCCCATGGAGTTTAAGTTTGATGTTTCCATTTGTGTTATTCCAAGTATTTCCTGAGTTTTCTTGTGTTCTTTTTTTGACATGTGGCTTATTGAAAAATATGCTGTTTAATTTTTAAACTTGTAAAATTCAAAAATATTTACATTTTTTAAATTTTAAAGATATGGGGTACAATTCAGAATTAGGTATACAAGTAGTCATTGTACAGGTAAAGTTTGGGATTTTACTTTTCATTTTTTTCTCTGCCTCTTGTTGTCTGTCTAATTGCTCTAGCTAGGACTCCCAACACAAACTTGGACAAGACAGATGAGAGTGGCAGCCTTGTCTTGTCCTGGTTTTCAGAGGAAATGCTTCCAGTTTCTGTCCATTTAGCAATATGTTGTCTGGGAGTTTATCATAGATGGAGCTTACTATTTTGAGGTATATTCCTTCTATGCCTAGGTCTTCAAGGCTTTTTATCAAAAGTGATGCTGGATTTTATTGAAAGCTTTTTCTGTGTCCAATAATATAATCATAGGGTTTTTGATTTTACATCTGTTGATGTATTTAATTACATTTATGGTCTTGTGGATGTTGATCCAGAACTGCATCCCATGGTGGATGATTTTTGAGATGTGGTTGGATCCAATTTTCTAGAATATTCTTGAGAATTTTTGCATCTATGTTTATCAGGATTGTTGGCTTGCAGCTTTCTTTTTTATTGAATCTTTACCTGGTAGTAGTATCAGTGTGATGTTAACTTCATAAGATGATTTGGGGAGAATTCTGACTTTCTCAATTGCATGGAATACTTTCAATAGAATTGATATCAGCTCCTTCTTTTGTAGAATTCCGCTGGCCCAGGGCTTTTCTTGTTTGTAGTTTTCTTATGATGGAGTCAATTTTTTGGGTTGTTATTGGTTTATTTAGGGTCTCTATTTCTTCTTTCAATCTTGGGAAGTTATGTGATGTCAGAAAGACCTCCATTTCCTTTAGCTTGTTGAGTTTGCTTCCATATAGGTTTTTCAAAGTAATCTCTAGTAATCTTTTTTATTTCTTCAGAGTCAGTTGTGATTTGATCTTTTGCATTTCTGCTTGTGTTTTCTTGGACATTTTATTTCTTTTTTTGGTCAGTCTGGCTAGCAGGTCAATCCATCTTGTTTATTTATTCAAAGAACAGCTTTTGTTTCATTGATTTTTCTTTTCTGATATTTTTGTCTCCTGTGTCCCATATTTGCGCTTTTACTTTGATGATCTGGATTATTCTGCTGAGGTTAAGTTTTGGTGGATTTGCCTTTCCAGTTCTCTCAGGCAATTTATTAGGCTGTTAAGTTGTGATTTGTCTTTCTTTTTCTTTTTTTAATGTGTGTTCACAGAGTTATAAATTCCTCTCTTAGAATTGCTTTCATGGCATCGTAGAGGTTTTGGTAAGATGTTTCCTCTTTTTTTATTTGTTTCTAATAATCTGTAATTTCTGTTTTGATTTCTGTGTTGAACAAGGAGTCATCCAGCATCTTGCTGTTTAGTGTCTATGTCTTTATGAATTTGGGGGGAATTTTGTTTCTGTTTATATTTATTTTTATTCCACTGTAGTTTGAGAAGGTCCATGTCAGTATTTCAATCTTATGCAATTTGTTTATGCATGATTTATGGCCAAGAATATGATTGATCTTGGAGTATGTTCCATGTGGTAATGAGTAAATTGTGTATTCTGTGGTTGTTGATTGAAATATTCTGTAGGTATCTATTAGGTCCATTTGGTCATGTGTCAAATTGAGGTTCCAGATCTCTTTGTTGATTTTTAGCCTTGAATATTCATTTAGGGCAGTTAGTAGGGTATTTAAGTTCCCAGCTATAATAGTGCTAGAGTCAATATCTTCTTATAGTTTACTTAGTAATTGCCTTATAAATCCTGGTGCTCCTGTGCTGGGTGCATTAATGTTTAGGATGGATATTTCTTTTTGCTGGCTTGAACCTTTCCATATCTTTCCATATCTTTTTGCATTTTTGATAGCTTAAAGTTTTTTTGTCTGATATTAAGATCACAACTCCTGCCTTCTTTTGTGTTCCATTCACCTGCAAATTCATTTTCCATCCTCTAACTTTGAGTCTGTGTGTGTCCTTTATGGTGAGATGAGTTTCCTGGATTCAGCATATTATTGGGTCATGTTTTTTTTTTAATCCAGTTTGCCATTTGTGTATTTTAAGTGTTGCATTTAATCCATTCACATTCATGCTGATTATTGAAATGCAATGACTTATCCCTGTCGTAGGGCTCTTATAAAGATTTTTCTTTTAAGTTTTGGGCTGATGTATTTATGACTATTTCAACATACTTGTTTCTCAAACATGATCTAGTGAAGAAAAATGCAAACATACCCTGGTGCATTCCCTGAGATGAAGACACGGAACCTAGAGTACTGACAGAGTATATAGAATCATTAAAATAACTCAAATTATCTTAAAACAACATCAGAAATAGGAAAAAATGTGGAAAAGAACATTTGGAACAATATGTAATATATAGCATTGTTAGTCTGAACTCAACAATATCAAGAATAACATTAAATATAAATGACTTAAACATCTCAAACAAAAGGCAGAAAAAATAAGATTTGATTTAAAAGTAAAATCCAATGTTATCAGCCTACTAGCATTTTATTTTTATTAAACAGCACAGATGGGTACAAGGAAAAAGAGGGAAAAAGTATTAAAATGTTAACTCTAAGCAACAGCCTGAAATGGCTATGCAAATTTCAAAATATACTTCAAGGCAGAGAATATTTGCAGGAATACCACCATAAGGTAATTTCACCATAATAAAAATGTTAACCCATCAAGAGTACACAATATTATGACTAAAACAGAGCCTCAAAATATATGAGGCAAAGCTTAGCTGATCTAGGAGATGAAGAACAATTCACATTTACAACAATATATCAATACTTTAAAAATGTATCAAAGATGTAGACAGAAAATCAGTAAATATAGAAAAGTTTTGAACAACATTATCAACCAACATGATTTAATTGACCTTTCTAGAACACTTCATATCGATTTATAAACCATGGACCAAATTAGATTATGTTCTGAACCATGTAATAATGGTCTCATTAAACTTAAATTTAAAGTAGTTATGAGAAATTGAAGCTCATAAAAGCAAGAAGATTTGAATACTATAGTATCCTTTCATCGCAATTGAATTACAACTAATAACATAAAGACCTCTGGTCAATCTCCAAATATTTGGAAACCCATATTCTAAATAAACAACAATTTTTACAATAATTTTTAGGTAAAAAAAGATAGATATACAGCCAGAATTATTGGAAACAAACACACACACACAAAACACACAAATCACTTAGATCAAAAGTAACAGAGGTATTAGCACAATAGACTTTTTTGGATTGCAATGATATCAAAGCAATTGTATGAAGAACTTTATGGCAATAAATTGAAAAACTTAGACGAGGTTGAACAATTTATTGAAATATAAAAATTATGAAAATTGAAGAAGTGTATATAGCAACATTATTTGTATAGAAATCAAAATATTAAAAATTTAGTTAAAAACCTTCCATCAATATAATTTCAAGTATGTATGATGTCACCAGAGAATATAACTAAAATTTAAAGAATAAATAATATAGGCTGGGCTCAGTGGCGCAGTCTGTAGTCCCAGCACTTTGGGAGACTGAGGCGAGTGGATTGCCTGAGCCCGTGGGTTCACCAAGCCCGGGCAACTTGGTGAGACCTTGTCTCTACAATAAAATAAAAAACTAGCCAGGTGTGGTAAGGCACACCTGTAGTTCTGGCTACTTGGAAGACTGAGACAAAAGGATCATCAGAGCCCAGCAGGTCGAGGCTGCAGTGGCTGGGGGTGTACCACTGCACTCCAGTCAGGCAGACAAAGTGACACTCCAACTAAAAAAAAGAATAAATAATATAAATTCTATCTAAAATTTCTCAGGAATTTGAAAAGAAGAAAATGCATTTACCTAGTTCTCTGGAACCAATCTTAATCTGATCCCAAAGCAGAAAAAGGTATTGCAAGAAAACAAGCTACACAATAATCTCCTCCATTAACATGGATGCCAACATTATAAATAAGTTACTGGGATTTCAAATCTTACAATATGCATAAAGTATAGCAAACCACAACCAAGTGAGACTTATCTCAGAATTGCAAGGTTGTTCTGATGTTCCATATTCAACTGATGGAAAGTCAAGACAGCAACAGGCAGAGTAGGAGCCCTGCACCTTCATTCCCTCCACAAATACATTTTTCAGCAATAATTCATGGGAAAATTTCCTTTGTAAGAAATCCAGAAGGCTATTTTTGCAAATATTGGAGCAGAGAAAATATAAGTAGAGAATGCAGAAACAATAAAAAATCAACGAAAACAGAAAATTAGTTTACTGAACAGATTATGAAAAGCAACATACTTTAGTTAGAACAGCAGAAGGAAAAAAGAGTGAAGACACAAATAAATAGAGTTCAACATAAAACAAAAGAAATTGCCAAAAATGTAACCAAAATCTTTTTAAATATTGGAGACTACTATGAATAATTATAAAGCCAAACCGTGGCCAACGTAGGGGAATGGATAAAAGCTCAGAAACATACAACCTAAAAAGACTAAACCATGAAAAAAGTCTGAACAAATGTAAACTAGTATGGAGACTGAATCTGTAATAAAAAGCTTTTCCATAAAGAAAAGTCTAGGATTTTCTCAATAAAAAAGCCAATTTCTAAATGACTTCACAGGTGAATTGTACCAAACATTTAAATAATAAATGCTAATGTCTCAAGCTCTTTCAAAAAATTAAAGAGATGGAAATACTTCCAAATGCATGTTATGGAACTAACATGACCCAGATACCAAGCCCAGACAAAGATAACAAACTTACAGACTAATATGCTGGAATATGGATATAAAAGTCCTCAACACATTGCCAACAAATTGAATCCAGTAGCACATTAATAGTATCCTGCACCATGACCAATTGGGATTTATTTCTGTTATGCAAGAATGTTTCAACCATGCAAATCAGTTGTGTGATTCACTACATTAATAAAGGATAAAAGTGACATGATGTTGTCAATATATGCAGAAGAAACATTTCTCACAATTCACATAATTTGATAATAATTTTAAAAATCTCAAGATTCGACAGCTGATATCATAATCAATAGTGAAAAGCTAAAAGTGTTTCCATTATGATTTGGAAGTAGACAACCATGCCCACTCTCCAATGTATATTCATCATAGTGGTGGAAGTTCTAACCTGAGCAATTAGACAAGCAAAAATAAAATAAAACAGATGCATATTAGAATAAATGCAATATTGTTTCTGTTTTCAAATGACATTGTTTTACATATGTATACATGAAACCTAACAGACCGAGGTTGGTGGTTCAGTCTGTAATCCCAGCACTTTGGGAGGCCGAGGTGAGTGGACTGGCTGAGCCCACAGATTCAAGACCCGCCCGGTCAACTTGGTGAGACCTCATCTCTATAATAAATAAAAATTAGCCAGGCATTGTAGTGCCCACCTGTAGCTCTGGCTACTTGGAGGACCCCAGCTTTGACCTGCTGAGCTGGTCATGAGTGTGCCACTGCACTCCAACTTGGAAAATGGAGTGAGACTCAAACTCAACAAATCAATAAATAGATAAAATAAAGCCTAACAGAGTACCCCAAAATTGTTAGAGTTAAAAAGTGAATTCAGAAAAGTTGCAACACACTTAATAAACAAACAATAATCAGATGCGTTTGTTCTATACACAAAAGACTTGAAATTGAAATTAATCTCATTTTTAATGACACTAAAAAGAATAAAATGGATAATCTGGATACCTAGGAGTAAACTGAATAACTAAGAGTAAACTTAACAAACAGTGGAAGACATATAGGATGAAAACTACAATATATTGAAGAAAATGAGATAAACAAATAGCAGTACACTTGTTCAAAATTGAAAGACTTAATATCATCAAAATGTCCATAGTACACAAAGCAATCTACTTATTTAATGTCATCTCTAACAAAAACCAGGAGGCATATATTTTACAAGAATAAATAAAATAAATCTACATAGAGAACAGATGAATGTGGATGCCAAAACAACCTTGAGAAAAAAGAACAAAGCTAGAGACATCACAGTTTCTGACTTCAAAGTCTATTACAAAGCTACAGTAAACAAAACAGTATAGCATGAACATACAGACATGCATATACACCAATGGGACAGAAATTAATCTATGAATATGAGGACAACTAATAATAAGGATGCTAAGAATACATGGTGAGGGAAAGACAGTCTGTTTAACAGATGGTGTTGGAAAAACTAGAAATCCATGAGCATACAAATAAAATCGACCCCTTATCTTACAATGTAGATAACAATAGAGAATATGGGGATACAATGTAAATGTCCATTAAATGACAAAAGTATAAAGAAAAACAAAAAAGATATAGTTAATAGAACAGCAATAACAGCCACTAAAATACCAAAAGCAACAGCAACAACAACAGAAGGATGGTTCTTCCCCGAAATATGTACCAATGTATTAATGTGCCAAACATAGCCATCACCATGCCAGTAATTACTTTAAATGTAAAGAACGTCAATGGACCAAATAAAAAACAGATTTTAAAACATAGTTTTAAAAACTCAGAGTTCATAAAAAAGAGTTAAAAAGAAAATCAAAATGCTACTCAACTACATGCTGTTTATAAGAAACTAATCTGAAACATGGAATAAGCAAGTTAACAGTAAAAGGACGTTAAGAAACATTATGACAGCATTTTTTAAAAAGTAAAAAAGCAAGAAAGTTTATTTCGATATCTGATAAAGTCACTTCAAAGCCAAGAAAATTACTGGACATTTACTAGCAGGGCCCTATAACCATTCAAGAAATTGATCTTTAATTTAATTTTAATTTCTGAAGCATAAATCCTGATGCCAAGATGGCTTAATGAGATGATTTTACCAAACTCTTCACAAATAAGTGACAAAATTTTACAAAGCATTTCCTAAAAACTAAAGAGGAAGGGAGACATCCTATATACTTTTGTGAAAATCAGTGTTACAAACAAGACAAAAACATTTTTTTCTGAAGAAAAAGAAAGAAGGAAAGAATGAGGTGAAATGAAAAGAAAGAAAACACAGAATAATCTATTTTGTGAATTTAGATGAGAATCTTCAACAAATGTAGTACATTGTCTTCAACAATGTGTAAGTTAAATTACATACTAAAACTAAGTGGAATTTATTTTGATAAGTAAGTTTGGGTCAATATTTTTGAAATTACTCAATACAATTTGCTATATTAACAGGCTAAGAAAAAAATTAATCTATCAATGCAGAAAAAGCAATGGATGAAATTTAATATCATTCATCTAAAATCTCTAAGATAAACAGGAATAGAGAACTATGTCTATACACAGAATCTCTATAAAACCAACAATTAATACATTAAATTGTGAAAGGCCAAATATTCTCCCTGAGACTGGTAACAAGACAAGGTTGTCCACACTCCCCATGCCAATTATATATATTGCAGCACAAAAATGGAGACATAAGAAACAATTGGAAATTTTAGAAATAAAAAAATATGATATTCAAAAAATGTACTGGAATTTCAATAATTGCGATAGTAGAAAAAGCTAATTAAATTGAAGTAAGAGTCAAAAAAATTATCCAATCTGAAAAAAACAGCAATATGTTGGAAATAAGTCAACACAGGACCAGGCAAAAAGCCTAACAGGTATTCCATTAGCGCTTTGAAAAGGGAAGAGCTTGGTGCTGAAAAATAATTTGAGAAAATAGTAGTTCAGACGTTTGGCAAATATTCCAACTTAGAGATTCAAGAAGCAAACTTCAAACTGGATAAACCCAAATCTATATCACCACATATTTTAATAAACTGCTGACTATCAAGATAGAGATGAAATATTCATGCCATTTTTCAACATAGTGTATGTGGGAAAAAAAGGATTTCAATAACTCAGGCTTCAATCAGAAACTATGATGAAAGAAGACAATCGTACATTTTTATGGTGCCAACATATGTTGCATAATGATGTTTTGGTCACCAAAAACTGTGTTCATGACTGTGGTCCCATAAGATTATAGTGGAGTGAAAAAATGTATATTCCTTAGTGACACTGTAGGTGCTGTGAAGTGTAGCACACATAATACTCGTGTGTTGGTAATGATGTTAGTGTAAACAAATCTACTGCCATGTCAGTTATTTAAGAGTATATAACATACAATTATATATACTACTTCATACTAGATGATAATCAAAAATGAATATGTTAATGGTTTATGTATTAACTGTACTATAGTTTGGGGAATAATTTTGAAATATACTCTTTTTACTTAACTAAAAAAATGATTGAATCAAGATACTGAGCATTTCTATTGCTCTTCCTCATTGCTATCATAGTTCATTCTTTCCTGGTATTATTTATTTACAACCTGAAGAACTTTCTGGTTCACCTTTCCGCTAGGTATTTCCCACTTATCTACAGGAATACATTCCAAGATGGCCAACAAATGCCTGAACCCTCAGATAGTACTAAACTGTCCATATTCTTTAGCATCTTGAGGTGCAACAGCAAGTTGGAAGATTTCTTTTCCCATCTCCACAATTTTGCAGACATAAGGTTTTTTTCTTACCCAGGTCTTAGCAACCTCAAAGTACTATTTATTTATGTATATATTTGCGATAGTAAGCCAAGAACTTTCTTTTTTTTTTCACTTAAAGGTAGTACTTCACGGCTCTTCTTTGGCATATCCAAATTGCCAGCATCACTCTTCTTGCTATTTGGGGTGAGAACAAAATTAAATGAGGGTTATGTGCACTAATGTCACTTATGAAGATGCTAAAAGGCCCAACCTCTTAATACTGTGGCACTAGGGATTAATTTTAGCATAATGAATTTTGGGAGGACACACATATTCAGGCCAGAGAAGTGTGCTTCTGGTTCCACCACATTTTTGCTCTTCTCACACATGAAATGCATACATGTTATTCCAATAGCACCAAAAGTCTTAACCTGTTTCTGCATTAACTTTATAATTAAAGTCCAAAGTCTCATCTAAATCAGATATTTCTCAGACTTGTGACAGGATTCATTCTGAGACAAATGGCTCTCTAGCTGTGAACTTGTAGCATCAAATATGTTTTATGCTTCCAAAATGTAATGGTGAGCCAGGCATAGAAAACATATTTCCATTCCAAAAAGAAAGGAGAAGTGGCAGATCCTGAGTAAATCCAAAACCAAACAGGACAACAACATGAACTTTTAAGAATCTTGAATAACTTTCTTGGCTCAATGATTCGCACTCTAGACACACTGTGGTGGGGGTAAAGCCTGATACTCTGAAAAGTCATGTCCTCATGACTTTGGATAGGTTTCTTGTGGAGGATCTGAGAGAGAATTTGTTCCTTCTCTCTGAACTGGCTTCCAGTAGTTGTCAGCAATCCTTGATATTTCTTGGCTTGTAGACATATCAGTCCATTCGTTCCCTCTGTCTTCTCATGGACTTCTCGCTATGTGTCTGCCAGTGTCTTCACATTTTCTCTAATCTGTGCCTGTCTCTATACCAAAAACTTTCTCTTCTTCTAAGGACACCAGTCATTGAATTAAGGTTGCAGTAATCCCGTACGACCTCATCTTAACTTCATCACATCTGCAAAGACTCAATTGCAAAATAAAAGTTGCATTTATAGAAACTGGGAGTTAGAATTTAAACATTTCTTTTGGTATGGGTCACTTCTACTCACAATAAGGAGAAACTGGGTGAAGAAAACAATGTTCACTATAGTCTAGAAAACAACACATCCATTTTTTTTCAGGTTTTCTGCTAATTCTTTGGAACCAACAGAACATCTTTATACCTTTGAAGGTATCAGAATCCTTGTCTGTAGAAGTAAGATTGTGGACCATGTGATTTCTAGAGTCATTTTTATATAATTCTGCATTTCATTAATATAATATTGGTGATTCTCTATCAGACTATCAAAAATATAAAAATATTTAATTATAAATTTAAATAATGGTTTAAAGTATAGTTACACTGATAAATTTAAAAAGGCTTTAAATTCATTATACTTGAATAGAGTTACAAAACCACTGGTCATTACAGAGTGTCATCACATTGTAGCCATCTATTAAATTATACCAGTTACTCAAGAAAAAAAATATATATATATCTATATTTGGCATATAACATAAGGACAAGGTTTTCTTCTTACTAGTATTTTCTAAGGTTCTTGTAGTTTGAGGATTTACATTTAAGTCTGTGATCCATTTAGAGTTAATTTTTGTGTATGGGGATAGGTAGGGGTCCTGTTTCAGTCTTCTGCCTGTGGTCAGTCAGTTTTCCCAGCACCACTTACTGAATAGGTTCTCCTCTCCCCAGTAGTGGGTGGTGGAGGCTTTATCAAAGATGAGTTGGTTGAGAAATTCAGGTTTTGCTTCTGGAATCTCAACTTTATTCCATTGATCTATATGCCTGTCCTTGTACCAATACCAGCCTGTTTTGATTATTGTAGCTTTATAGTATAGTTTGAAGTCTGTGAGTGTGCTACCTCCTGCTTTGTTTTTTTGCTGAGGATTGTTTTGGCTATTCTTGGTCATTTATGTTTCCGTAAGAATTCCTGTATTGTTTTTTCTAGGTCTGAGAAGAATGTTGCTGGTAATTTTATGGGTATTGCATTAAATCTATAGATTACCTTGGGTAAATGGAAGTCTTAACAATGTTGGTTCTTCCAATCCATGAACATGGAATATTTTTTTTCTTTTTGTTTTCCCTTTAATCACTTTTTTACCCCAAATACCAAAGTAGTATATGCTTCTTATAAAATATAACAAAACTATAAAAATATGAGGGAAAAAAGCAGAAGAAAGTACCCATAATCTTATCACTCAGAAGATCACCATTAACATCATTGTTTCCTCCCAACTTCTCTCTGGGTTCTCATTTTATCATTCAGAAATGTGATAACTTTGATTTTCTTAAATAGATTCTTAGAAAGAGACTCCACTTAGGTCAAAGAATGTAAATATTTTAAAGGCTTAAAATCTTAAAAAACATTCTTATCATTTTGATAATTTGAATTGCAAAAGTAATACAAACGTTGTAACAACTGATTAAAAAGGAAACGACTAAAGTGCTATTTTCTTTCTTCTCCTTCAATCTCATCTTCCTGATGAGACCCTGTTAGCCATTTGTTCTCTCTCCCCCTCTACCTTTTCCTTCACATATAAATATATGGAAAGATACATGGGGTTTTAAAAAAGTCACTCCCCAAATTGGGAATGTGATTCCAACTCTGCACGCTATACTTACATTTAGAATTTAGAATTAAAATATATATGGGAAAATTCTCACAATGTGTGTGCATATGTATGCATATTATTAAACGTTTTTAATAACTTTGTTTTTAGCATTCAGTGGTATAGATGAGTCATGAAGTATTCATCTATGCTTTTATTGACTATTGAGGTGTTTTTTCCCCTATTAAACAATGCAACAATAGACACTCTCTTGCCTATATCTTAATATACTGATAGATTTATCACAATAGAGTGAGTTTCGATAGGTAGGATTGTTAGTCAAAGGGTATGTATTTAAAAACTATTAATGAATACTGACAGATATCTTTTCAAATAGGTTATATTAATCCCAATCATTTGCTCCCACTTGTTGTCAGAATTTGTTTCTAAGAATTTTTTGTTTGTTTGTTTGTTTTGTTTTTTTATTAATCAGTATTTTTTATTATGGTTTTGTGGGGTACAGTTAAGGGTTAGGTGTACAATTACGTTTCATTCAGGCACCGTGTTGATAAGAGGTGTTTTCCCATCCCCTGACAGATATTTGCTACTGTTAATCCCATCCCCCTCCCCACCATAGTTTCCCAGTACCATCCGTCATTTTCTTATAGTATAACATTGGGTGTTCAAGGTCCATTATATGAGTGAGAAAATGTGATATTGGGATCTTTGCTTCTGTGAGAGGTCACTCAGTATTATAGACTCAGTTCCATCCAGGTTGCTGTGAAATTCATGATTTTGTTCTTTTTTATTGCCGTGTAGTATTCCATCGTGTATATGTACCACATTTTTTTAATCCAGACCTCTTTTGATGGACGCATGGTTGTTTCCAGGTTCTTGCTATTGTGAACAATGCTGCGATAAACATACGTGTGCAAGTATCTTTTTTATAGAGTGATTTGTGTTCTTCAGGGTATATTCCCAGTAGGGGGATTGCAGGGTCATATGGAAGGTCAATTTTTAGAGCTTTTAGGAATCACCACACTGCTTTCCACAGAGGTTGCACTAGTTTACACTCCCACCAACAGTGTAGAAGTGTTCCCTTTTCACCACACCCTCTCCAGCAGCTGTTATTTTTTGAGTTGTTGATAATTGCCATTCTGACTGGAGTTAGGTGGTATCTCAGTGTGGTTTTGATTTGCATCTCCCTGATGATTAGTGAGGTTGAGCATTTCTTCATGTGTTTGTTGGCTGCTCGAATGTCTTCTTTTGTGAAGTGTCTGTTCATGTCTTTTGCCCATTTTATAATGGGGTTGTTTCTTTTCTTCTTTTCAGTATGTTTCAGTTCCTTGTAGATCCAGGATGTTAAGCCTTTGTCAGACCTAGAGTTGGCAAATACTTTTTCCCAGTCTGTAGGCTGTCTCCCTGCTCTCTTGATGGTTTCTTTGGCTTTGCAGAAGCTTGTCAGTTTAATAAGGTCCCATTTGTCTATCTTCTCTCTTAAGTCCTGTGGGTTTTGGGTTTTGTACAGGAATTGGATGCCAGTTCCGATTTCCATGAGAGTATTTCCTTCCTTTTCTAAGGTTCTTATGGTTTGAGGTTTTACATTTAGGTCTCTGATCCATTTGGAGTTAACCTTTGTGCATGGGGATAGATAGGGGTCCTGTTTCAATCTTCTGCATGTGGTCAGCCAATTTTC